>NC_134357.1:238977424-239277424 GCF_048569485.1 Anomaloglossus baeobatrachus | reverse complement strand
TACTGGAGAGACAATTTGAATATTTCCCAGAGGGGCATTGCAGCTATAAGTCCCCTTACCTGGCAGCCAGACTGGCTTGCAAAGTCTCCTTAAGGAGAATAGTGTTCCCCCGTGGAATTTTAGGGGCATTGCAGCTATAAGTCCCCTTACTTGGCAGCCAGACTGGCTTGCAAAGTCTCCTTAAGGAGAATAGTGTTCCCCCGTGGTCCCCACATAGCTTTCTCATGAGCCAGATCAGACACCCCCATACTTTGCACTGACGAGGGGCAAGCACCCCGAAACACCGTGTCTGCAAATTGGGATTCTGATCTGGCTTATATATCCTGAGTCATATTGCAAAGGATTGTCGAAAATCCACTTGTGACTTTTAGGATCGCTACTTCCAATAGGTGGCGCTGTGCTAGAGTTTGTCTCCTTTACTGGAGAGACAATTTGAATATTTCCCAGAGGGGCATTGCAGCTATAAGTCCCCTTACCTGGCAGCCAGACTGGCTTGCAAAGTCTCCTTAAGGAGAATAGTGTTCCCCCGTGGAATTTTAGGGGCATTGCAGCTATAAGTCCCCTTACCTGGCAGCCAGACTGGCTTGCAAAGTCTCCTTAAGGAGAATAGTGTTCCCCCGTGGTCCCCACATAGCTTTCTCATGAGCCAGATCAGACACCCCCATACTTTGCACTGACGAGGGGCAAGCACCCCGAAACACCGTGTCTGCAAATTGGGATTCTGATCTGGCTTATATATCCTGAGTCATATTGCAAAGGATTGTCGAAAATCCACTTGTGACTTTTAGGATCGCTACTTCCAATAGGTGGCGCTGTGCTAGAGTTTGTCTCCTTTACTGGAGAGACAATTTGAATATTTCCCAGAGGGGCATTGCAGCTATAAGTCCCCTTACCTGGCAGCCAGACTGGCTTGCAAAGTCTCCTTAAGGAGAATAGTGTTCCCCCGTGGAATTTTAGGGGCATTGCAGCTATAAGTCCCCTTACCTGGCAGCCAGACTGGCTTGCAAAGTCTCCTTAAGGAGAATAGTGTTCCCCCGTGGTCCCCACATAGCTTTCTCATGAGCCAGATCAGACACCCCCATACTTTGCACTGACGAGGGGCAAGCACCCCGAAACACCGTGTCTGCAAATTGGGATTCTGATCTGGCTTATATATCCTGAGTCATATTGCAAAGGATTGTCGAAAATCCACTTGTGACTTTTAGGATCGCTACTTCCAATAGGTGGCGCTGTGCTAGAGTTTGTCTCCTTTACTGGAGAGACAATTTGAATATTTCCCAGAGGGGCATTGCAGCTATAAGTCCCCTTACCTGGCAGCCAGACTGGCTTGCAAAGTCTCCTTAAGGAGAATAGTGTTCCCCCGTGGAATTTTAGGGGCATTGCAGCTATAAGTCCCCTTACCTGGCAGCCAGACTGGCTTGCAAAGTCTCCTTAAGGAGAATAGTGTTCCCCCGTGGTCCCCACATAGCTTTCTCATGAGCCAGATCAGACACCCCCATACTTTGCACTGACGAGGGGCAAGCACCCCGAAACACCGTGTCTGCAAATTGGGATTCTGATCTGGCTTATATATCCTGAGTCATATTGCAAAGGATTGTCGAAAATCCACTTGTGACTTTTAGGATCGCTACTTCCAATAGGTGGCGCTGTGCTAGAGTTTGTCTCCTTTACTGGAGAGACAATTTGAATATTTCCCAGAGGGGCATTGCAGCTATAAGTCCCCTTACCTGGCAGCCAGACTGGCTTGCAAAGTCTCCTTAAGGAGAATAGTGTTCCCCCGTGGAATTTTAGGGGCATTGCAGCTATAAGTCCCCTTACCTGGCAGCCAGACTGGCTTGCAAAGTCTCCTTAAGGAGAATAGTGTTCCCCCGTGGTCCCCACATAGCTTTCTCATGAGCCAGATCAGACACCCCCATACTTTGCACTGACGAGGGGCAAGCACCCCGAAACACCGTGTCTGCAAATTGGGATTCTGATCTGGCTTATATATCCTGAGTCATATTGCAAAGGATTGTCGAAAATCCACTTGTGACTTTTAGGATCGCTACTTCCAATAGGTGGCGCTGTGCTAGAGTTTGTCTCCTTTACTGGAGAGACAATTTGAATATTTCCCAGAGGGGCATTGCAGCTATAAGTCCCCTTACCTGGCAGCCAGACTGGCTTGCAAAGTCTCCTTAAGGAGAATAGTGTTCCCCCGTGGAATTTTAGGGGCATTGCAGCTATAAGTCCCCTTACCTGGCAGCCAGACTGGCTTGCAAAGTCTCCTTAAGGAGAATAGTGTTCCCCCGTGGTCCCCACATAGCTTTCTCATGAGCCAGATCAGACAACCCCATACTTTGCACTGACGAGGGGCAAGCACCCCGAAACACCGTGTCTGCAAATTGGGATTCTGATCTCGCTTATATATCCTGAGTCATATTGCAAAGGATTGTCGAAAATCCACTTGTGACTTTTAGGATCGCTACTTCCAATAGGTGGCGCTGTGCTAGAGTTTGTCTCCTTTACTGGAGAGACAATTTGAATATTTCCCAGAGGGGCATTGCAGCTATAAGTCCCCTTACCTGGCAGCCAGACTGGCTTGCAAAGTCTCCTTAAGGAGAATAGTGTTCCCCCGTGGAATTTTAGGGGCATTGCAGCTATAAGTCCCCTTACCTGGCAGCCAGACTGGCTTGCAAAGTCTCCTTAAGGAGAATAGTGTTCCCCCGTGGTCCCCACATAGCTTTCTCATGAGCCAGATCAGACACCCCCATACTTTGCACTGACGAGGGGCAAGCACCCCGAAACACCGTGTCTGCAAATTGGGATTCTGATCTGGCTTATATATCCTGAGTCATATTGCAAAGGATTGTCGAAAATCCACTTGTGACTTTTAGGATCGCTACTTCCAATAGGTGGCGCTGTGCTAGAGTTTGTCTCCTTTACTGGAGAGACAATTTGAATATTTCCCAGAGGGGCATTGCAGCTATAAGTCCCCTTACCTGGCAGCCAGACTGGCTTGCAAAGTCTCCTTAAGGAGAATAGTGTTCCCCCGTGGAATTTTAGGGGCATTGCAGCTATAAGTCCCCTTACCTGGCAGCCAGACTGGCTTGCAAAGTCTCCTTAAGGAGAATAGTGTTCCCCCGTGGTCCCCACATAGCTTTCTCATGAGCCAGATCAGACACCCCCATACTTTGCACTGACGAGGGGCAAGCACCCCGAAACACCGTGTCTGCAAATTGGGATTCTGATCTGGCTTATATATCCTGAGTCATATTGCAAAGGATTGTCGAAAATCCACTTGTGACTTTTAGGATCGCTACTTCCAATAGGTGGCGCTGTGCTAGAGTTTGTCTCCTTTACTGGAGAGACAATTTGAATATTTCCCAGAGGGGCATTGCAGCTATAAGTCCCCTTACCTGGCAGCCAGACTGGCTTGCAAAGTCTCCTTAAGGAGAATAGTGTTCCCCCGTGGAATTTTAGGGGCATTGCAGCTATAAGTCCCCTTACCTGGCAGCCAGACTGGCTTGCAAAGTCTCCTTAAGGAGAATAGTGTTCCCCCGTGGTCCCCACATAGCTTTCTCATGAGCCAGATCAGACACCCCCATACTTTGCACTGACGAGGGGCAAGCACCCCGAAACACCGTGTCTGCAAATTGGGATTCTGATCTGGCTTATATATCCTGAGTCATATTGCAAAGGATTGTCGAAAATCCACTTGTGACTTTTAGGATCGCTACTTCCAATAGGTGGCGCTGTGCTAGAGTTTGTCTCCTTTACTGGAGAGACAATTTGAATATTTCCCAGAGGGGCATTGCAGCTATAAGTCCCCTTACCTGGCAGCCAGACTGGCTTGCAAAGTCTCCTTAAGGAGAATAGTGTTCCCCCGTGGAATTTTAGGGGCATTGCAGCTATAAGTCCCCTTACCTGGCAGCCAGACTGGCTTGCAAAGTCTCCTTAAGGAGAATAGTGTTCCCCCGTGGTCCCCACATAGCTTTCTCATGAGCCAGATCAGACACCCCCATACTTTGCACTGACGAGGGGCAAGCACCCCGAAACACCGTGTCTGCAAATTGGGATTCTGATCTGGCTTATATATCCTGAGTCATATTGCAAAGGATTGTCGAAAATCCACTTGTGACTTTTAGGATCGCTACTTCCAATAGGTGGCGCTGTGCTAGAGTTTGTCTCCTTTACTGGAGAGACAATTTGAATATTTCCCAGAGGGGCATTGCAGCTATAAGTCCCCTTACCTGGCAGCCAGACTGGCTTGCAAAGTCTCCTTAAGGAGAATAGTGTTCCCCCGTGGAATTTTAGGGGCATTGCAGCTATAAGTTCCCTTACCTGGCAGCCAGACTGGCTTGCAAAGTCTCCTTAAGGAGAATAGTGTTCCCCCGTGGTCCCCACATAGCTTTCTCATGAGCCAGATCAGACACCCCCATACTTTGCACTGACGAGGGGCAAGCACCCCGAAACACCGTGTCTGCAAATTGGGATTCTGATCTGGCTTATATATCCTGAGTCATATTGCAAAGGATTGTCGAAAATCCACTTGTGACTTTTAGGATCGCTACTTCCAATAGGTGGCGCTGTGCTAGAGTTTGTCTCCTTTACTGGAGAGACAATTTGAATATTTCCCAGAGGGGCATTGCAGCTATAAGTCCCCTTACCTGGCAGCCAGACTGGCTTGCAAAGTCTCCTTAAGGAGAATAGTGTTCCCCCGTGGAATTTTAGGGGCATTGCAGCTATAAGTCCCCTTACCTGGCAGCCAGACTGGCTTGCAAAGTCTCCTTAAGGAGAATAGTGTTCCCCCGTGGTCCCCACATAGCTTTCTCATGAGCCAGATCAGACACCCCCATACTTTGCACTGACGAGGGGCAAGCACCCCGAAACACCGTGTCTGCAAATTGGGATTCTGATCTGGCTTATATATCCTGAGTCATATTGCAAAGGATTGTCGAAAATCCACTTGTGACTTTTAGGATCGCTACTTCCAATAGGTGGCGCTGTGCTAGAGTTTGTCTCCTTTACTGGAGAGACAATTTGAATATTTCCCAGAGGGGCATTGCAGCTATAAGTCCCCTTACCTGGCAGCCAGACTGGCTTGCAAAGTCTCCTTAAGGAGAATAGTGTTCCCCCGTGGAATTTTAGGGGCATTGCAGCTATAAGTCCCCTTACCTGGCAGCCAGACTGGCTTGCAAAGTCTCCTTAAGGAGAATAGTGTTCCCCCGTGGTCCCCACATAGCTTTCTCATGAGCCAGATCAGACACCCCCATACTTTGCACTGACGAGGGGCAAGCACCCCGAAACACCGTGTCTGCAAATTGGGATTCTGATCTGGCTTATATATCCTGAGTCATATTGCAAAGGATTGTCGAAAATCCACTTGTGACTTTTAGGATCGCTACTTCCAATAGGTGGCGCTGTGCTAGAGTTTGTCTCCTTTACTGGAGAGACAATTTGAATATTTCCCAGAGGGGCATTGCAGCTATAAGTCCCCTTACCTGGCAGCCAGACTGGCTTGCAAAGTCTCCTTAAGGAGAATAGTGTTCCCCCGTGGAATTTTAGGGGCATTGCAGCTATAAGTCCCCTTACCTGGCAGCCAGACTGGCTTGCAAAGTCTCCTTAAGGAGAATAGTGTTCCCCCGTGGTCCCCACATAGCTTTCTCATGAGCCAGATCAGACACCCCCATACTTTGCACTGACGAGGGGCAAGCACCCCGAAACACCGTGTCTGCAAATTGGGATTCTGATCTGGCTTATATATCCTGAGTCATATTGCAAAGGATTGTCGAAAATCCACTTGTGACTTTTAGGATCGCTACTTCCAATAGGTGGCGCTGTGCTAGAGTTTGTCTCCTTTACTGGAGAGACAATTTGAATATTTCCCAGAGGGGCATTGCAGCTATAAGTCCCCTTACCTGGCAGCCAGACTGGCTTGCAAAGTCTCCTTAAGGAGAATAGTGTTCCCCCGTGGAATTTTAGGGGCATTGCAGCTATAAGTCCCCTTACCTGGCAGCCAGACTGGCTTGCAAAGTCTCCTTAAGGAGAATAGTGTTCCCCCGTGGTCCCCACATAGCTTTCTCATGAGCCAGATCAGACACCCCCATACTTTGCACTGACGAGGGGCAAGCACCCCGAAACACCGTGTCTGCAAATTGGGATTCTGATCTGGCTTATATATCCTGAGTCATATTGCAAAGGATTGTCGAAAATCCACTTGTGACTTTTAGGATCGCTACTTCCAATAGGTGGCGCTGTGCTAGAGTTTGTCTCCTTTACTGGAGAGACAATTTGAATATTTCCCAGAGGGGCATTGCAGCTATAAGTCCCCTTACCTGGCAGCCAGACTGGCTTGCAAAGTCTCCTTAAGGAGAATAGTGTTCCCCCGTGGTCCCCACATAGCTTTCTCATGAGCCAGATCAGACACCCCCATACTTTGCACTGACGAGGGGCAAGCACCCCGAAACACCGTGTCTGCAAATTGGGATTCTGATCTGGCTTATATATCCTGAGTCATATTGCAAAGGATTGTCGAAAATCCACTTGTGACTTTTAGGATCGCTACTTCCAATAGGTGGCGCTGTGCTAGAGTTTGTCTCCTTTACTGGAGAGACAATTTGAATATTTCCCAGAGGGGCATTGCAGCTATAAGTCCCCTTACCTGGCAGCCAGACTGGCTTGCAAAGTCTCCTTAAGGAGAATAGTGTTCCCCCGTGGAATTTTAGGGGCATTGCAGCTATAAGTCCCCTTACCTGGCAGCCAGACTGGCTTGCAAAGTCTCCTTAAGGAGAATAGTGTTCCCCCGTGGTCCCCACATAGCTTTCTCATGAGCCAGATCAGACACCCCCATACTTTGCACTGACGAGGGGCAAGCACCCCGAAACACCGTGTCTGCAAATTGGGATTCTGATCTGGCTTATATATCCTGAGTCATATTGCAAAGGATTGTCGAAAATCCACTTGTGACTTTTAGGATCGCTACTTCCAATAGGTGGCGCTGTGCTAGAGTTTGTCTCCTTTACTGGAGAGACAATTTGAATATTTCCCAGAGGGGCATTGCAGCTATAAGTCCCCTTACCTGGCAGCCAGACTGGCTTGCAAAGTCTCCTTAAGGAGAATAGTGTTCCCCCGTGGAATTTTAGGGGCATTGCAGCTATAAGTCCCCTTACCTGGCAGCCAGACTGGCTTGCAAAGTCTCCTTAAGGAGAATAGTGTTCCCCCGTGGTCCCCACATAGCTTTCTCATGAGCCAGATCAGACACCCCCATACTTTGCACTGACGAGGGGCAAGCACCCCGAAACACCGTGTCTGCAAATTGGGATTCTGATCTGGCTTATATATCCTGAGTCATATTGCAAAGGATTGTCGAAAATCCACTTGTGACTTTTAGGATCGCTACTTCCAATAGGTGGCGCTGTGCTAGAGTTTGTCTCCTTTACTGGAGAGACAATTTGAATATTTTTGATTATTGATTTTATCATTGAACTATAGTGCTGTCAATCCAAAAGGGTAATAAACCTGAAATCTGAATATGTCAAAAAGTATTCTTAGTTGCATAATAATTCTGAACACTACGAAGTGAAAATATTTTTTTTACCATCTCAAAAGTTTATTTTCATCTGTTAAAGTGTGAATAATAACCAAACAACTCAAAAAGCACAAAAAAATCTGATATTAAAAATAAATATAATTGTCCAATATAGCCCCCCTTCTTTTCAATAAGTGATTAGCCTTAAGCGGGCTTTACACGCTACGACATCGCTAATGCGAAGTCGTTGGGGTCACGGAATTTGTGATGCACATCCGGCCTCATTAGCGATGCCGTTGCGTGTGACACCTATGAGCGATTTTGCATCGTCGCAAAAACGTGCAAAATCGCTCATCGGTGACATGGGGGGTCCATTCTCAAATATCGTTACTGCAGCAGTAACGAAGTTGTTCCTCGTTCCTGCCGCAGCACACATCGCTATGTGTGACACCGCAGGAACGAGGAAGCTCACCTCACCTTACCTACCTCCTGCCCACAATGCGGAAGGAAAAAGGTGGGCGGGATGATACGTCCCGCTCATCTCCGCCCCTCCGCTTCTATTGGGCGGCGGTTCAGTGACGCTGCTGTGACGTCGCTTTGACGCTGAACGAACCGCCCCCTTAGAAAGGAGGCGGTTCGACGGTCACAGCGACGTCGCTAGGCAGATGAGTATGTGTGACAGGTCTGGGCGATGTTGTGCGACACTGGCAGCGATTTGCCCGTGTCGCACAACCGATGGGGGCGGGAACGCACGCTAGCGATATCGGTACCGATATCGCAGCGTGTAAAGCGGCCTTTACATCCAGGTCAGTTTCTTAGTCTGTTGACTATTGACTTTTTGGGTGGCACAACCACAGCCCCCCAGACACTGTTCAGCGAGTTGACTTTTCCTTCACTGTAAATCTCCCATTTAAGAAGGCTCACAAGTTCTCAATATGGTCTAGGTCAGGTGAGTAGGAGCCAGGTCATTATTCCTTCATCTTTAAGCCCTTTACTGAAAGCCAAGCAGTTACTTCGATGCATGTGATGGATCATTGCCCTGCATAAAAAGCATGGCTTTCTTGAAAAATGCAATTTTTCCCTGTACAACTGCTTGAAGAAAGTGGCTTCTAAAAACTGGCAGTAGGTTTGGAAGTTGATATTGAGTCCATTTTCAACTCAAAAAGGTCCAACTAGCTTATGCTTAATAATACCAGACCATAGCTGTACCCTACCTCTAACTTGCTGGCCTCTGAGTTGAAGTGGAGGTCTGTGTCCCTTACTTATCCAGCCACGGGCCCATCCATCTGGTCCATCAAGAGTCACTCTTATCAGTAAATAAACCTTTGAAACATCTATTTTCAGATAGTTCTTGACTCAGTCTCAATGTTTCCATTTCAGTGTTTTGGTCAGGTTTCAGCCTACCTTACCTCGGCCATGTCTCTGAAAACCTTCTACTTCTAGGATCTCCAGGGAGGTGACAGCGCTGGAGGATAATGGGTTCCTGGTCACCTCATGTTTGATTCTTCTCAAATCTTGAGAAGTGTGCGGACATGCTCTGTGCCTACGAACTGTGACTTTAGTATGTAGCAGAGCCGGAATTGTCGGGGGAACTCATGTGGATTACGTTGGAACTTTTGTTTGGTGTTTGGGGTTAATAAGTTGGAGAAAGAGGGTGATTTTTTTTTCTTGGTCTTTGTGTTTACTTCTTTTCACTTTCAAATTAGTAACGGGGTTCTCATAGACGCCTCCCATTATTAATCTAGGGCTTAGTGACAGCTGTGAGCGGTCATTAACCCCTTCTAGTACCTCGATTGGTTCTGCACCAGTGCAATTGGGATGAGCCAAGTAAAGTGCCGGGATTGTCGCATCTCTTGGATGTGATAATTCTGGGCAGTTGCAGGCTACTATTTTTAGGCTGGGGAGCCCAATAACCATGAGTATCCAGAGCCTCATAATACCAGCACCCAGCTGTTGGTATTATTATGGCTGTGTATCAAATTGGGGGGAACTGCATGCCATTTTTTAAAATTATTTATTTAAATCATTAAAAAAAAAAACAAAAGCTGCATGTGGTCTCTCTTATTTTGATACACTGCCAAGATAAGCACACGGCTGGAGGCTTCAGCCTGTAGCTCTATGCTTTATCTGTGCTAGGCATCATAAAAAAAAGGGTGTAGGGTCTCCCCATATTATTTTTACACACTATAGACACACAAATTCCAAATAATCAGAAACGCTGTTGCAGAGGGTGGAGGCGTGGTCTGACTGCAACCAATTAGAGACCCCGGGACTGCCATTGGGTGGGGGAAGCAGTGAATATGTATGAGGGTAATGAGCGGCCCCAGAAGTAGTAGTACAGCCAGGAGGGAGACTTGATAAGTATAATGCTGCTGCTTATCCCTATTTTTTTTTTTTTAAATATCCAGGTGGCCGAATCCAGAACGTTACATGGAGTTCCCTGTGAACTTTATATCTGCAGTCGGTGCACAAATCCCGAATTTTACAGTCTGGGTTTGCCCATCACTAGTGATGAGAACCTTGAACCCACATGTGTGTCATATAATTTGATTATGTTGACCTGTGATAATGAAAAACAGATAAATTTTTATCACAAAAATGTTGCTTTAGCCCCAATTTTTTTTCATTTTCACAAGAGTAAAATTAGAAATTGCACTGTACAATTTGCTGTTCTATTTCTCCTTATTACAGGGATACCCTATATGTGGTGGGAAAACTAATGTTTATTAGAGCTCGGAAGGGAAGGAGCGCTATTTGAATTTTGGAGCGCAAAATTGGTTGCAATCGTTAGCGGTCGCCATGTTGCGTTTCTTGAGCCCCTGATGTGCCATAATAGTGGAACCCCGCCACAAGTCCACCCCATTATGGAAACTACACTCATCAAGTAATTTATCTAGATGTGTGGAAAACACCTTGAACCCCCAGGTGCTAAACAGAATTCTATAACATTGAGCCGTGAAAATCAATAAATACATTTTTACCACAAAAAGGTTGCTTTAACCCCAATTTTTTCATTTTCATAAGGGTAAGAGGAGAAAGTGGACCATATACTTTGTTGTGCAATTTCTCCTGATTACATGGATACCCCATATGTGATGTGTAACTCAGTGAAGGGTGGGGTGATGAATGGAAGGTACACTTCTCCCAGCAAGTGCCTTTCACACTGATGAGCAGCAGGGAAGAATGTCAGACCTGGCCTGGACCTACTCTGATAGTCCAGATTTTTGGGGCAACCCCCTAGTTGCAAAACCGCAGGATTAGCACAGCATAAATAGGTAGCCATAACTTCTCAGTGTGTGGGTGGTTGGGCTGGAAAGCTGATGCAGGTTTTGTAGGGAAGACATACCTGAATGGACTGGCACGTCCAGCTGTTTACCAAGCTGAACTTTTCCTTTCCCTACCTGTCTGAAGACTGTTTTATTCTGTTTATCAATGTGAATAAAACACTGAATTTTTGTACTGAAAACCTGTGTGCCTCTTTACTGCATTCCTGCCATTGCCTACCAAAGCTAATTCCCTACATTTGATGGCTTGAAGCGGGCAAATATTGTTTTTTTGCGCTTTGGGCAAAAGTCTGTTGCAAACCCAGTCTCGGATATTTGCAGAGATGGAGGCTGCGGTTAAAGTGCATATGGAGGCCACTCAGCAGCAGCAGATATTTAATTAGCGGCATCAGGAGGTCGCTCAGCAGCAGCAGATCTTTAATCAGGAGGTTACCTGACAGGATCAGATATTTAACCAGCATCAGCAAGAGACCAACTTTCTGATGCTTCACTTCACAGGGGGTTCACAATGCCAGGAAAGCAGTTTGTACGGCGATCCCCAAAATGGAGAACACTGATAACGTTGAGTCCTATCTGGACATGTTTGAGAGAGTGGCCAAGAGGGATGGTCTACCCCTGCACCAATGGACAGAAGTTATCACTCAGTTTCTGGCCTCAAGATCCCAGAAGGCCTATCTTGATCTGCCAGCCTAGTAATCAGTGGACTACGCAGTTGTTAAGGGTGAGATCTGGCACAACTTGGTGTAAATGTTAGTTCGGGTCCAAGAGGTACATCAGTGGGAGTTTAATCCTTCCAAGCCGGCCAGGTCCCAATGTTATGACTTGCTGCATTTGACACAGAAGTGGTTGCAGCCCAAGGTACTTTCTCCCATGGCCATGGTGGACCGCATAGTGGCTGATAAGTTCTGGAGGGCCTTATCTCCCCCCTCCAACGCTGGATTAGACAAGCATCTCCTAATGTATTCCAGATGATGGACTTTATAGAGCAGTATGGGGCTACCAATGAACTCCATGGAGAGACTCAGGGAGGGTGAAAAAAAGTCCCAGAAATCCCCGCTTTTGACCCATCAAGCAGAGTCCATGAGGGCTGCTCAAGACTTAGCAGCTTATTTTCCCTAGTTGTGCCAAAGATCTACATGCAAGGATAAATTAATCCCAAGTGCCAATGCACATCTAAACACAGGGAGCAGTGATATAGATGTCCAGGTATCGCATGCCTCCGTGTTTCCGAGCCTCACTATGAGTGGACATGGCGGCATAATTTATCCTTGCAGGTAGAGCTTTGGTACGACTAGGGAAAATAAGCTGTTTTGTATATCCTCTGAGGCATTAGACCAGGAGGAATTTTCTTGCAGGATTGTTCTGGGAAACATGCTGGGAGACATGGACATCTATGTGACAGTTTGCATGTTTTTTCCGTGCACACTAAGAGCCAGAGCCTAATAGGGGATTGTCCCTGAAACGCCATTTATGATAAGAGATTTTTTACAAGAATCATCCGATGAAGGCAGTTGTTTATATTTATTTACCTCAGCCAAATTTGGATGTACCTTGATACAGGAATCAGCAGATATTAATCCCTGTGTCAATTGCTTTGATTTGTTGAAACGACTCTCCTCTATATTAGTACCCCTGACTGGCAACATTATTCTATGTGTCCTACTGAAAAGTCATTGTTTACTAATCCCCTGATGATCCCCCTTTCATTGCATTATGAATGAGGGGGAAACACGTCGGGAGAGTAGAGTGGGCCCAATGGTAGTGGAGCCCTCGGCTCTTTTCCTAACAAAACTGAATAATTCCCTGACTAGAGAATTAGCACTGGTCAGGAAACCATTTTTGAATATTTAAACACAATTTTTGAGTTGTGTGTATGTGATTTTGTTATCACTTGTGTTCACACTTGGCTTTGGTGGTGGGTGCCCTGCCAGTTTATAATAGGGACCATGAGGGTCAGTCATCTGGAACGGGGGGTGTCCAAAAAATTAAGGCACCCTCCGTTGGTAGGAAGGGTGAAGTAGGGTTAATTTAGCAGGCCCCCTTATCCACGTATCCGAATAGGATCTCGGATGTTTTATTAAATATATCCGATATATATCCCCCACTGCTCCTGTTTGCTACATGTACTGCACTCACTGATACTGTCACATTATTGTTGTATGTTGAATGAGAGGATACTGGTGTGTCTTTTTTAACTAAGATATTTAAATAAAATTGTAATTGATGTTCAGTAGTTCTTGGTGATTTTAAAAGGTATCAGACAATGTAAGAGCCGACTGACCCCAACTAGCTGAGCCTATGGACACAAACTTTGGATATCGTCAGTCCCTCTATACTAAAAAGGTCTTCGCAACGAGCACCCTGGAGGAACTCAGGGATGCTCATTTGTGTTGTGTTAAGGTAATGGGCACCCCTGCTCTGGCCCTCCTGGACTCCATGAGCCTCGTGATCTTGGTGCGAGATAACCTGGTGCAACCCACAAAGGTCACCGGCCAGAAATGCAGTGTATTGTGCATTCAGGGGGACTTAGAAGACTATCCCACCACCCTAGTGATAATAAATACACCCAGACTAGACTTTTACATTTGCGTACTTGTGTGAAGTAAAACTGTGTATATTTTTTTTTGTTTGTTATCAGTGTGAATACAACACTGAATTTTTGTACTGAAAACCTGTTTGTGCCTCTTTACTGCATCCCTGCTATTGCCTACCAGAGCTAATTCCCGACAGGTGGAGCACTACTGTTTTGGTGCACGGCAGGGCTCGGAAAGGAAGGAGGCCATTTTGGCTGGAATAGATTGCTGATGCCATGTCACACTTGAAGATTCTCTGACATGCCAAAACAGAAAAAAACAACAACACAATTGAACCCGTTCTGGCAACTACACCTCTCAAGAAATTAATCTATGGGTGTAGTGAGCAATTCTAAAGCGGGCTTTATACGCTACGATATCGTTAATGATTTATCGTCGGGGTCACGTTGTTTGTGACGCACATCCGGCGTCATTAACGATATCGCAGTGTGTGACACTTATGTGCGACCTAAAACGATCGCAAAAGCGGCCAAAATCGTTTGCCGCGGAGAGGTCGTCCTAAAACAAAAAATCGTTTTCTTTTTATTAGTGATGTTTTTCGTCGTTCCTGCGGCGCCACACATCGCTATGTGTGACACCGCAGGAGCGACGAACATCTCCTTACCTGCCTCCACCGGCAATGCGGAAGGAAGTAGGTGGGCGGGATGTTTACGTCCCGCTCATCTCCGCCCCTCCGCTTCTATTAGACGGCTACCGTGTGACATCGCTGTGAAAGGAGGCGGATCGCCGGCCAGAGCAACGTCGCAGGACAGGTAAGTCCGTGTGACGGGGGTAAGCGAGGTTGTGCGCGACTTGCAGCGATTTGCCCGTGTCGCACAACCGACGGGGGCAGGTACGATCACTTGCGATCTCGCTAGGGAGATCGCAGCGTGTAAAGCCCGCTTAACTCTGTTGATTCAGGACAACATCTGCAAGGAGTTTGTATGTTCTCCCCGTGTTTGTGTGGGTTTCCGCCGGGTTCTCCGGTTTCCTCCCACACTCCAAAGACATACAGATAGGGACTCTAGATTGTGAGCCCCAATGGGGACAGTGTTGCCAATGTATGTAAAGCGCTGTGGAATTAATAGCGCTATATAAATTAATAAAATTATTATTATTATTATTATTCATGGAATTGTATAACATTGGGCTGTGAAAATAAAAAATTACACTTTTTTCCAATAAAATGTTGCTTTAGCCCCAAAGTTTTAATTTTCATAAAGGGTAATAGATGAAAATAGGATCATATAATTTGCGTTTGTGTTCATACCCCATATGCGGTTGAAAACTACTTTTGAGGTACAGTGCAAAGCTCAGAATGAAAGGAGCACTATATTTGACTTGACAATTTTCAGGAATGGTTAGCCGGTGCCATGCCACATTGGGAAAGCCCCTGAGGGGACCAACGCTGCGTGTGAGAGCCAGGTCTCAGGTGTCATATAAGCCGAGCTCCTATCGACGATTGTGCTGGCACAGCTCCTGTGCCGGCACAATCGCCAGGACTTCACCGGTATATCCATTTGTGGGAACACACCCCAATATGGGGCGTCCTGGTGCTTCCAATTTCGGGATGGGGTTAATATTCCGGTTAACAAATTCCAGTAGCAAGTACCTGATCCATACATCTTGCCGCAGGAAAATTACACTTCTCACTCCTAAGCGTCCTGCGCCAAGGCTCCATCTTGCATTAGGTGAAGTACTTCTCATCTCATTGTCATGTCTCTTCCAGGACTCTGCCCATTCGCAGCCTTCAGTCTACAACGGATGGACCTTCTGTCTCCACATCGCTGTACAGGGGGCGGGCATCCCTCACCATGTACCAGGTGCAGCCCTCCCCCCAGTAGGTGTAACCTTTGGAAGGCTGGACGGATCTTCGGGCCCTTTCTCTACTTTGCCCTCAATTTGCGGGCCTTCTTTTTGCTATTAGTTTTCCCAGGTATGGCAGTTCCTTGATATGTTTCCTCTACCTCTACAGGTTCAACACGCAACTCCACACTCCTCAGTTGTGCGACGCGGCTGGTACCACTGTTCTTGCTTCTCTGCTTGCTGGGGTGTAGCACTCAGCACTGCAGTAATTGTGAAGCTTCTTTGGATCTTGCTTAATTTTCCTCCGATTTCTCGTATCTCCTGCCGCAACTCCCGGGCCCAGTCTGGCTCAACGTTTGGCAGCCCTAAGGCAGCTACTTTATAAATCTGCACCACATCAGTCATAGCTAGTGCCTCTCACTCTCAAACCGTAACTTCCGCCACAACCTCCAGAGAGTTCATATTGAGAATTTATCATAAACAATTTTTCATGGCCTTTCTCAGGTAGGGATCCCTTAAACCCACAACTAGCTGGTCTCATATCACCTTGCCCTGCGGTCTCAATCTCTGGTATTCTCCATTAGTCTTCTTAGTCATGTAGGCCATTACCTCCTGCAGAGCATTCACGTACTGAGTCACCGTCTCTTTTTCCTTCTGCAACCAACGGAATAAGCAAAATCTCCTAAGTCAGTGGTGTCGCCATGAAGGTCCTATAGGATTCTAATTATCTTATCTACCATATCACTGTCTCCTGGTATGTGAAACATAACTGTCTGTTGGGCCTCGCCATCTCCGTCTGTAAGGCAGGTGGTGTCATGGGGAACATGCTTTTTTTTTAAACCAAAATGTTTTTATTAAAGATTTTATACAATACATAAATCAGACAAAATCGGGGTCAACATAACCCCAAAATCCCCATCCATCCCTCCCTCCCCCCAAGTGAAAAGAAAATTAAAAAAATCATGTATTTGACTGTTCACCACGTGTGATGAATAGATGTCGTAGTTCTCTTTAGAAAATACAATGTCCAAGGGTATACGAGAGGATCAGAATCATCAACATTCTCATCCCGGCTAACATCATGTATGCCAAAAGTTAGATAAAAGCAAGCAATGAGTTAAAACAAGCCCAATTGGAACCTAAATAAGTCCCTAGATGCCAGACTGGAGTCGTCCACGGGGCCCAGATCTTTTAAAATTTGGCCATACAATTCCGTTTTAAGTATATTCCCTTCTCCAGGTTTACAATACAATTAATCTTGTTAACAAACTCTGATGTGGTTGGAACTTGATCTGAAATCCAATATTATGCAATTAATTTGCTTGCCATATATAACATATGGGCAACCACCACTTTACCCTCCTCCTCCATTTTCAGGTCTTCGATATAACCCAGGATACATACAAAGGGGGTGAGGCTCAGATCTATGGTATACACTCTATTAATGGTTGAAGTCACGCCTCTCCAAAACACCTTCAAACTAGGGCAAGACCACAACATGTGGAGCATGGACGCTGAGTCCGCCCCACATCGTGGGCAAATGGAGTCCGGTCTGGCACCTATGTCAAACAAAAATTTTGGGGTACGATAGACGCGATGAATCTCATACAGCTGAGACAATCTGTGGGCTTCCCCCAGAGACAGATCGGGTATTCTTTCCAATATTTCCGCCCACTAATTATCCTCAATAGGACCCAACTCCTGTTCCCATCTCCCTTTAGAGTTCGGTGAATGATGCATTAATAGCCTGTCCAGTACTTCACCATACAATACAGATATCAAACCAGATGAACCACTTGAGAAAGCTATTCTCTGAATTATTTTATTGCATTGGATCGCATGACCGGTAATACTGACATCAGCACAGTATGCATATCTTAATTGAAGGTATTTATAGAACTTGCCATTCAAAAACCCAAACTCCAATTGTAACTTGGAGAACTCTTTAAAGCTATCCCCGTCCAGTAGCTGCGTGAGTCTGACCAACCCTCTCCCTTTCCAGCCTCCAAACCCCTCTAGTTTATTTAGGTTGGGCAGCCATGGGGTATCCCAGACAGAGGTAAACTGCGAAGGTCCCTTGATGTCCTGCATATCTTTAATTTTATCCCATAACTTATGTATCAACATAAGGGTAGGCGTAGTTTCCAGGGACGAGTGAAATCTACCTGATTCCAGGACCTCGTAAAGACTAGATGATTTGAAATGTTGCTGCAATAAGACTCTTTGCGGATCTCCCCCCCCCGATCATCCCACCCTCGGATATGTTGCATTTGGGCGGCTGCAAAGTACGCCCATGGATTCGGCACTGAGAGTCCTCCTTTGCGTTTATTTCTCTGCAGCGTTTCTAATTTAATTCTTGGACTATGTCGTCCCCAAATCAGTTCCCTAAAAAGTGAATTAACTTTATAGAAATATCTCTGGGGTATCCAGTGTGGAGAATTATGTAGGACGTACAGCAGCTGAGGCATCCAAATCATTTTCACCAGGTTCGCCCGTCCCACCACCGACAGACGTAGCCGGATCCATATGTCAACTTTATCCTTAAATTTTTTAAGAATTGGGGTCAGATTGAGTTTAGTGTAATCATTCACTCTGGCGGTAACATTAATTCCAAAATATTTAAATTGCGAGATCTGCAGTCCTGAAGAAGCATATCTAGGGATATTATTCAAGTTATCTACAGGGAGTAGCACAGACTTCCCTTAATTTATAGCAAGCCCAGAATAACTTCCAAACTGCTGAATCAACTCCATGGCCAATGGTAATGAGACCATTGCATTTGACAGGAAGAGGAGAGTATCATCCGCATATAGAGCCACTTTTTCCTCCCAATCCCCTCTTCTAAAGCCCGTTATATTTGGATGTCGGCGCAGGATCTCGGCCATGGGCTCTATAGCCATTTCAAACAGAAGAGGTGAGAGAGGACACCCCTGACGAGTGCCCCTAGCCAAATTAAATGTTGGAGTAAGCCTGCCATTTACACGAATTCTGGCAGTGGGCCCGCCGTATAATAATTTTACCCAGGAGATAAAGTCCTCACCCAACCCAAACTTACGAAGAACCGCCCACAAAAAGTTCCATTCAATAGAATAGAATGCTTTGGCTGCGTCTAGGGAGCAAATAACTCTGTCCCCCGGATTATCTACTGGGAGTTGTAAATTGAGGTGAAGGTGCATAATGTTAACCACTGTAGATCTAGAGGGCATAAAGCCGGACTGGTCAGAATGAATCAGAGAGGAAATCAAATTGTTTAATCTAGATGCCAATACCTTGGCTATGATTTTGATATCTGTGGTAAGGAGAGATATCGGTCTATATGAATCAGGAAGTAAGGGGTCCTTACCTGGTTTAAGTGTGACCACCACGATGGCCTCCTGCATTGATGGAGGAAGGCGGCCCGTCTCAACCGCCCCTCAGAACATATCCAGAAGCTGCGGCAATAGGATGTCCCCAAATTTTTTGTATATTTTTATGGGAAGACCATCCGATCCCAGGGACTTTCTATTAGACATTATTATTATTATTTATTATTATAGCGCCATTTATTCCATGGCGCTTTACAAGTAAAAGAGGGTATACGTACAACAATCATTAACAGTACAAAACAGACTGGTATAGGAGGAGAGAGGACCCTGCCTGCGAGGGCTCACAGTCTACAGGGAATGGGTGATGGTACAATAGGTGAGGACAGAGCTGGTTGCGCAGTGGTCTACTGGACTGAGGGCTATTGTAGGTTGTAGGCTTGTTGGAAGAGGTGGGTCTTGAAGCTTTCCACGGTAGGTGAGAGTCTGATGTGCTGAGGTAGAGTATTCCAGAGTATGGGGGATGCACGGGAGAAATCTTGTACGCGATTGTGGGAAGAGGAGATAAGAGAGGAGCAGAGAAGGTGATCTTGTGAGGATCTGAGGTTGTGTTCAGGTAGGTACCGGGAGACTAGGTCACAGATGTAGGGAGGAGACAGGTTGTGCATGGCTTTGTATGTCATGGTTAATGTTTTGAACTTGAGTCGTTGGGTGATGGGAAGCCAGTGAAGGGATTAGCAGAGTGGCGAGGCTGGGGAGTAGCGAGGGGAGAGGTGGATTAGGCGGGCCGCAGACATGGAAATCACTGCCAGCTGCAGTTCCTCCAATTTCAGTGGGCCATTCAGGTAAGTCAGGTCCGGCCCAGTGAGCCTAGGAAGAGGTATACCCTCAAGATATGAATTAATCTGGTTCTCATTAAAGCTTAGTTTGGAAGTATATAATTGCTGGTAAAAGTCAGCAAAAACCTGCAAAATCCTCTCCGACTCATTGACCACAGATCCCGTGGAGTCCCTTACCGCCCCAACAAAGGAGTTTCCCTGCTGTGCCCTAGCTATTACAGCTAATAGATGCCCTGCCTTTTCCCCCTCTTCAAAAAATTTGTGCTATGAGAACATCCACCTATTCTTGGCCTTTTCCCTGAGGTGAATATCATATGACTTCTGGGCCTCCTTCCACTCCAACAGATTCTGAGTGGTTGCCGATTCTATGTACTGACATTCCGTAGACTGAATCCTGTTCCTAAGAAATACTCCAAACTGACGTGACCGAGTCTTAGATCTGCTAATCCCCTGTATTAATGCCCCCCGTAAACAAGCCTTCATGGCATCCCATAGGCCAGGTATCCATCCACAGACAGCTGTTTCGGGGTATTGCCCCTCATCAGGGGGAGTAGGATTCTGGCTAGGTGGGAGCAATGCCTAGTAGACCAGCAAGACAAAACAATCACTGATCTCAGGGAGACCAGCCAGAGAAAACACTGCCGGCAGCCAGCAAAGGTGCTCAACACAGTGAAATCCTAGGTGCATTGCCCCCTGGGAAGTATGCAAATCAAACAAGATCCATGGAGCCTCTGTTAGGAGTCTCAACACGGGAAATAGCCAGATATGCCTCCGAGAAGGACCTAACCAAGGAATGGCTCTTTTTAGGAGACCACCATATTAAGTGGCCCTTTTAGTCAATATCCAACTCTTGACAAGTTTAAAGATATGACAAGGGAAATACCAAGGCCAGGTATCCATCCACATACAGGCACACTAGGTCTAACATGACCTCCATACAATCTGCGACACCACAAATTCAGCCTTAGCAAATGGCTTTTCTTGCATAGTACCATATGACAGGGCAGGAAGTAACAGCCCGATTCATTTGAACACTGCACTGTAGCGAATGTCCATTTCCCGGTCTCCGATTCTCGGTGCTCAGTCTTCTGTGCTTGAACGTGTAGTCTGTTCTTTGGTGCTTGACCATGAACTCTGGGCTGTGTTGCTTGACCATCATAGTTTGGTTGTCGGCGTTCAGTATTAGGACTTCAACTGGTACTTGTTGCAGACTTCCACTGGCGCAGGTCACGGGCTTCTACTGGCGCTGGTATACATCAGGCCCACTCCAGTGGTTGTGCAGGGTCTGGCACCAACTCCTCCTCCTCGGCTCTGCCCGGGCCTTTTATATTTAATAACTGCGACACAACTGTCACTTAATCTGTTGTCTCCTCTATATTCCTCCCTCAGGGAAACACAAACTTCACTGTTTAGTTCTTGCTTTATTTTCTGGCCAGCAGATGACGATGTTCTTCTGCAAACTAGAAAAATTGCCTGCACTTTCTAATCTCATAGTCTGAACTGGTGCATACTGAACATAACATACAATATCCAAAATATCAATTGCACTCAAGTAAAGGGAAAGAGAAAAAACAAGAATGTAGTAGATGGTGAACATTGGAATATGAATTTGCATTACTGCCAAGAAAACATGATTTTTTTATTTTTATTTTTTTTAAATATGAGTTACTTAGCAAATTAAGGTGGCCAAATTTACTTGTGCCAAGATACCATGTCAAAGTGTAAAGGCTGCTTTACATGCAGTGACATTGCTAGCGATGTCGCTCATGAAAGCACCCGCCCCTGACGTTTGTGCGTCACGGGCTAATCGTTGCCCGTGACACACAATATCGCTAGTACCCGTCACACGTACTTACCTGCCTAACGACGTCACTGTGGCCGGTGAACTGCCTCTTTTCTAAGGGGGCGGTTCGTGCGGCGTCACAGCGATTTCACACGGCAGGCGTCCAATAGAAGCGGAGGGGCGGAGAGCAGCCTCATGAAAGTCACGCCCACCTCGTTGCCGGAGGACGCAGGTACTGTGTTGTTCGTCGTTCCTGGGGTGTCACATGTAGCGATGTGTGCTGCCTCAGGAACGACGAACAAACTGCATCCTGCAACAGCAACGATATTTGGGATTTGAATGACGTGTCAATGATCAACGATTAGGTGAGTATTTTTGATCGTTAGCGGTCGTTCGTGCGCTTCACACACAATGACGTCACTAACGAGGCCGGATGTGCGTCACGAATTCCGTGACCCCGACGACATCTCGTTAGCAATGTTGTTGTGTGTAAAACCCCCTTAACCCCTTAACGACCGCGGGCCGTAAAATTACGTCCTAAATGACATAATCTTACTGCCCGCGGTCCTCCGGCGGCAGCATGCCGCGATCGGCACACATCTCAGCTGATTTTCACAGCTGAGATGTGTGCCTGCTAGGCACGAGCAGAATCGTTATCTGCTCGTGCCGATTAACCCCTTATATGGCGCTGTCAATACATGACAGCGCCATTATAAGCGCGATCGCGGTAAAGTTTTACTTACCGCCGAAACCGGAAGTCACGTGACGCGATCACGTGACTCCCGATAGTTGTCATGGTAGCACAGGGTCATGTGATGACTCCTGTACTACACATGAATTGGTTTCACTTTCGCTGTGCCCGGGGCACAGCAAAAGAGAAAGACAGCGTATCTGCTGTTTACAGCCTTCCAGCTGTGATCAGCAGATACTGCAGAGCGATCGGAATGCTGATCGCAATAGCCCCCTAGGGGGACTAGTAAAATAAAAAAAAAAAGTAAAAAAATAAGTTTTAAAAAATTAAAAAAAAACAAAAAAACCTAAAAGTTCAAATCACCCCCCATTCGCCCCATTGAAAATTAAAGGGTTAAAAAAATAAAAAATATACACACATTTGGTATCGCCGCGTTCAGAAACGCCCGATCTATCAAAATATAAAATCAATTAATCTGATCAGTAAACGGCGTAGCGGCAAAAAAATTCCAAACGCCAAAACGACTTTTTGTTGTCGCCACAACTTTTGCGCAAAATGCAATAAGAGGCGATCAAAACGTAGCATCTGCGCAAAAATGGTACCGTTAAAAACGTCAGCTCGAGACGCAAAAAATAAGCCGTCATTGAGCCTAAGATCCCGAAAAATGAGAACGCTACGGGTCACGGAATATGGCGTAAAACGTGCGCCACTTTTTTCGGACAAACGTCCGATTTTTTTTTAACCCCTTATATAAAAGTAAACCTATACATGTTTGGTGTCTACGAACTCGCACTGACCTGAGGCATCACACCCACACATCAGTTTTACCATATAGTGAACACAGTGAATAAAATATCTCAAAAACCATAGTGCTATCGCACTTTTTTTGCAATTTTTCAGCATTTGGAATTTTTTTGCCATTTTCTAGTACACAATATGGTAAAACTGATGGTTTCATTTAAAAGTACAGCTCGTTCCGCAAAAAATGAGCCCTCACATGACCATATTGACTGAAAAATAAAAAAGTTACGTCTCTCAGAAAAAGAATGGCGAAAAAAAAAAACGGAAAGCGAAAAATCGGCCGGTCGTGAAAGGGTTAACTCTCATCCTACTCTAATTGCTATGCCTCTTGTTCAAACTGACCTTTTATATGGGCTAGAATAATAATACAAACTAGAAAAATTGCCAACAATGGAAGTTGAGTGCATCACTTAAAGTTTTTTTTGGAACAATTATACCTGCTGATTCCAGGTCTTTTTGTACAGTATAACACAAAAGTGAGTACAACCCTCATATTTTTATAAATATTTAATATCTTTTCATGGGACAGCACTGAAGATATGACACTTTGATACAATGTAAAGTAGTCCATATACAGCTTGTATAACAGTGTAAATTTGTTGAGCCCTCTAAATAACTCCACACAGCCATTAATATCGAAACCACTGACAACAAAACTGAGTACATCCCTAAGTCAAAATGGACAAATTGTGCCCAAAGTGTAAATATTTTGTGTGGCCACCATTATTTTCAAGCAATGGCTTAACTCTCTTGGGCATGGAGTTCACTAGAGCTTCACAGGAACCACTGGAATCCTCTTCCATCCTCCATGACAACTTCACGGAGCTGGTGGATGTTAGAGACCTTACGTTCCACCACCTTCCATTAAAGGATGCCCCACAGATACTCAGTAGGGTTTAGGTCTGGAGACATGCTTGGCCAGTCCAGCACCTTTACCCTCAGTTTCTTTAGCAAAGCAATGCTCATCTTGGAGGTGTGCTTGGGGTCATTTTCATGTTGGAATACTGTCCTGTGGCTCAGTTTCCGAAGGGAGGGGATCATTCTCTTCTTCAATATGTCACAGTACATATTGGCATTCATGGTTCTCTTAATGAACTGTAGCTCCCCACAGTCATCAGCCCCGACCATGACACTCCCACCACCATGCTAGACTGTAGGCAAGCAACAATTTTCTTTGTACTTCTCAACTGGTTGCCACCATACAAGCAGGAGTCCATCTTAAACAAATAAGTTTATCTTGGTCTAATCAGATCACAGGACATGGTTTCAGTAATCCATGTTCTAAGTCTACTTGTCTTCAGCAAATTGTGGAGGGGCTTTTTTGTGCCTCCTCTTTAGAAGAGGCTTTCTGCTGGGATTGACAACTATGCAGACCAATTTGATGCAGTGTGCGGCGAATGGTCTGAACACTGACAGCCTGACCCCCCCACCCCCCCTCTTTAACCTATACAGCAATGGTGGAAGCCCTCACATGTCAATTTTGAAAAGACAACCTTTGTATGTTTTACAAAAGTAAGGTTGCAACGGTCTTGAGACAGCTCACTGATTTTACCCATCATGAGATTTTCTTGTGTGGCACCTTGGTAATGAGACAGTCAGTTGAACCAGCTATTTTAAGTGGCAGGATTGATTTCTTATTACTGACAGATTTGTACTAGTGTCATGACTTTCCATGTTTTTTTGAACCTCCTTCTTCATGTTTTAAATACTTTTTCTCTGTGCCATTTCACATTGCCACACATAATTTAGTTTATGGACATCTTTGGTTTGATCTCTCTGCTGATGTTTATTGGTTGGTCTGATATCAGCATCTGGTGAGAAATTTATAAATGTATTTATTCAGAAAATTGGTGGCATGTTCATATCTATTTCACGTGCTGTGTGCGTGTTATATCTATGTGTGTGTGTGTGTACATACATACGTATGTATGTATGTATGTATGTATGTATGTATGTATGTATGTGTATATATATATATATATATATATATATATATATATACACACATATACTGTATGTGCAATGAAGAAGAAGTAAGAAGAAAGTTCATCACACAAAATAAGAGAATAGAGATACTCCTGAAACAATTCGCTAAGACATTGTGTGTCTTCTCTTATAGATGAGTCCATACCTGAAGCAATACCTGCAAGATATCACAGTCCTCATCATTCTCACTATACTCCTGAGGAAAATCATGATGTCTCAATGTCTTGTCAGGTAAATTAAAATAAGGACTATCATGTATATACTAATGTAATGACTGATCTTCTGTAACAGAGTTCTCATCTTTTTCATATTGTAAATCAGAGTGAAGAGATGAATAATGAAAAAGCTACATATATAGAAGAAAGTCATATGTATTTATGGACAGACCAGCAGTGTAAAGATGAAATATTGCATGTAGAACCCAGCCCAGGTGAGTAATAATCATTTAGTGTGTGTGTGTGTGTGTGTGTGTGTGTATGTATGTATGTATGTATATATAGCCTTCACAGGTTGCCACTGGAATCTTCTTCCACCCCTCCATGGTGACATTACAAAGTTGATGGATGTTAGAGACCTTGTGCTCCTCCACCTTCTGTTTGCAGATGCTTTTTAGGGTTTAGGTCTGGAGATATGCTTGCTCAGTCCAGCACCTTTGCCCTCAATTTCTTTAGCAAGGCAGTGGTTGTCATGGTTGTGTGTTTCTGGTGGTTGTCATCTTAGAATACTACCCTGTGGCCCAGTTTTCGGAGGGAGGGGATTATGCTCTGCTTCAGTATGTCACAGTAAATAGGCATTCATGGTTCCCTCAATGAACTATAGCTCCTCACAGCTGGCAGCACTCATGCAGCCCCAAACCATGACACTCCTGCCACTATGCTTGACTGTAGGCAATACACACTTGTCTTTGTACTCTTCACCTGGTTGCCGCCACAAAGGCTTGACACCGTCTGAACCAAATAAGTTTATTTTGGTCTCATCAGACCACAGGACATGGTTCTAGTAATCCATGTCCTTAGTCTATTTGTCTTCAGCATACTGTTTGTGGGCTTTCTTGTTCATCATCTTAAGAAGAGTCTTCCTTCTGGGACAACAGCCATGGAGACCAATTTGATGTAGTGTGCGGCGTATGGTTTGAGCCAGGGGCGGACATATCATTAGTGTAACCAATGATACAGGGGGCCAAGAGGTAAAGACACCCACTTCCAGATCAAAAGCAGGTGTAATCGTGCATTATGATGAGCTATTGAACTGAAAGGGCCCATTCACAGTTCTTGCATAGCGGCCCTCTTTTGTTCGTGTTCACCAGTAGTCTGAGCAATGACAGGCTGACCCACCCCTCCACCCCTGTAACTTCTTCAGCAAAGCTGGCAGCACTCATACATCTATTTTAAAAAAACAACCTCTGGTTATGACGCTGAGCATGTGCAACTTCTTTGGTCAACCATAGAGAGGCCTGTTCTGAGTAGAACCTGTCTTGTTAAACTAGTGTATGGTTGTGGCCATCATGCTGCAGCTCAGCTTCAGGATGTTGGCAATTTTCCTGTAGCATATAGCCGAGCTTAATGGCAGAATTCACAACAGGTGTGTGATCCATTAATTATTCAATACATTTCGGGTTTCAATTAGAATTGGTATTTAAACAGTCACATTTTGACACCATGAGACCAAGACGACACCTAATAATTGATCAACAGTACCTCACCATTGTGAGGCTTCAAGCAGGATGTTCTCAGATGGAGGTGGCCACTGAGCTTAGAGTATCACAGTGTCATCAGCAGGTTGCAACAGAGATACAGAGAGACTCATAGAGCTACAGACATGCATAGAACTGGACGTCATTTAACTACATCCCACATTAATGACTACTTCAATGTGAACAATGCCCTTTGGAACCTGATTATGACTACCACACAACTCCAGGCACGTTTAAGGAAGATGAGAGGCACCTAATTATCATGTCAGACCATTCGAAACCATTTAGATCAGTGTGGTATGTGTGCTAGATGACTTGCAAGGGTACCTGACCATACCACCAGGCACAGGCATCTTCTTACTGAACAGGGGACCAGCGGACTTCAGTGCTGGTCACTGAAGAAAGTTAATTCACGCTGAATCCCGTATAAACCTATGGGATCAGCTGAGTCACCGTGAGTAACAGTACTAGAGATGAGCGAACCGGTCGTGGTTCGGCTCGAGTTCGGTTCGTCGAACGGAGGTCTCGTTCGAGTTCAGTTCGTCGAACGTTCGACGAACCGAACTCGAACCGCATAGGAAACAATGGCAGGCAATCACAAACACATAAAAACACCTAGAAAACACCCTCAAAGGTGTCCAAAAGGTGACAAACAACTCACAACACAACACAAACACATGGGAAAGTGACAAGGACATATACTCATGCGAAAACAAAAGAGCAGGACAAGGCAAAAGAGGAGGAGACACAGATATGAGTATATGCAAGGAAACGTCGATGCCATTACTGTGCAACTTGAGCCCTGCTCATTTTAGGCTTCCAATCTGGATAAATTGCCTGAGCTTGCCACGTACGCCTTGGGGATCTTGTCGTGTCCTGCAGCCAGCGTTCTCTCGGAACCTGTCTTCAGTGCTGCTGGGGGTCTGCTGGCAGATAAGCACACGTGTCTATCCACTGACAATGTGGACATGGCTCTCAGAGGACTTTTCTTCCCCTGGCTCATCCAGGGGAGGTGAAAGGCACGCGTATGTTTGAGAGTGCTTCATGCCAAGCATCTTTTTCTTTTTCAAAAGGGGGGGTCAACTGATGCCAGTCAAGTGGGGTGTGTGTGGCCCAATAAGTGGCAACGAGGGAGACTGTGGTTGGAGTCCCCTCGCTGTGTTTGTAAAAGAACCAAGATGAACAAGTCATGGCTCTCAGAGGACTTTTCTTCCCCTGGGTCATCCAGGGGAGGTGAAAGGCACGCGTATTTTTGAGAGTGCTTCATGCCAAGCATCTTTTTCTTTTTCAAAAGGGGGGTCAACTGATGCCAGTCAAGTGGGGTGTGTGTGGCCCAATTAGTGGCAACGAGGGAGACTGTGGTTGGAGTCCCCTCGCTGTGTTTGTAAAAGAACCAAGATGAACAAGTCATGGCTCTTAGAGGACTTTTCTTCCACTGGGTCATCCAGGGGAGGTGAAAGGCACGCGTAGTTTTGAGAGTGCTTCATGCCAAGCATCTTTTTCTTTTTCAAAAGGGGGGTCAACTGATGCCAGTCAAGTGGGGTGTGTGTGGCCCAATTAGTGGCAACGAGGGAGACTGTGGTTGGAGTCCCCTCGCTGTGTTTGTAAAAGAACCAAGATGAACAAGTCATGGCTCTCAGAGGACTTTTCTTCCCCTGGGTCATCCAGGGGAGGTGAAAGGCACGCGTATTTTTGAGAGTGCTTCATGCCAAGCATCTTTTTCTTTTTCAAAAGGGGGGTCAACTGATGCCAGTCAAGTGGGGTGTGTGTGGCCCAATTAGTGGCAACAAGGGAGACTGTGGTTGGAGTCCCCTCGCTGTGTTTGTAAAAGAACCAAGATGAACAAGTCATGGCTCTCAGAGGACTTTTCTTCCACTGGGTCATCCAGGGGACGTGAAAGGCACGCGTATTTTTGAGAGTGCTTCATGCCAAGCATCTTTTTCAAAAGGGGGGTCAACTGATGCCAGTCAAGTGGGGTGTGTGTGGCCCAATTAGTGGCAATGAGGGAGACTGTGGTTGGAGTCCCCTCGCTGTGTTTGTAAAAGAACCAAGATGAACAAGTCATGGCTCTCAGAGGACTTTTCTTCCCCTGGGTCATCCAGGGGAGGTGAAAGGCACGTGTATTTTTGAGAGTGCTTCATGCCAAGCATCTTTTTTTCTTTTTCAAAAGGGGGGTCAACTGATGCCAGTCAAGTGGGGTGTGTGTGGCCCAATTAGTGGAAACGAGGGAGACTGTGGTTGGAGTCCCCTCGCTGTGTTTTACATGATTTTCGAAGGGCATGACATGCCTAAGAGGTTGAGTTTCATCATCTGCCACTTGTTGGCAACAGAAAGGCTGCCTTTACACCCTTTTGGGACTGAGGATTTTCGAGACCTTATGCCCATTGCAGTGCCCCAAGAGCCGATGGCCAGTCGTCACTCCTTCTCCAAGAAAGGCGTGCCCCCGCTACCACAGCAGGTCGCACACAACCTCACCGATTCCTTGAGAAACTCTGTGTGTGACAGGGTGCATTTCACCACAGATACTTGGACCAGTAAGCATGGACAGGGGAGTTACATGTTGCTGACTGGGCACTGGGTAACTATGGTGAGAGATGGAGAAGGGCTTGCTGTACAAGTCTTGCCGTCCCCACGACTTGTGTGTCAATCCTTCCTCTGTATGTACAAGTTCCTCCACTGCTTCTGCCTCCTCAACCTCGTGTGGGTCCTCCACCTCGGCCCAAACCCTGTGTGGTCAGGCCACCCTTCCTTGTAACTGCGCCTAAGGAATCCCACACACCTCCTTACTATGCTGGCAGCACAGCTCAATAGCATGATGCGGTCGACTCTTTACTTAGAAATGTCTGGGAAACGTGAGTCACACCGCTGAGGAGTTGTGGACGGTAAGCTCTGGAGAGTGAGACCGAGTTTCATCAATGGTTGTCTCCACTCAACCAGCAGCCAGGGAAGGTCGGGTGCGACAATGATGCAAACCAGTCTGCGACCCTTCTTCAGGGCAATGTGACACACGTGCCTTGTATGGCTCACATGTTGAACCTGGTTGTCCAGCAATTTTTAAAACACTATCCCGGCCTACATGGCCTTCTGCAGAGGGCACGGTGTAACGCCTGCCTGGATCGACACACTCAGATGGGCTGTAAAGGATAGGCTAGAGGCAAGCCACTCACCAAGCTGGACACCCAGAACCCTGAAACCCTTTAACCCCTATACAGTGATTTGGAATTACACAGGGCCCAAGTTGATCAATACCTGTGGAAGGCTGCAGTTCCAGAGAATAGTAGTCATGCAGGGTCAAAAACATTAATTGACGAAGAGGAACAGAATGGGATGGCCAGGACTTAATCAGAAAACAAGCAGAGGTGAAATGCGGATCGGCCAACGAGGTACATAAACAGCAAGCAGGAAAAGTAGTCAGGTAACAAGCACACAAAATCATAAAACTGAACTGGGGGTAACAGTAACAAGAGGTTCATAGCTTTGTCTGGCAGTGGTCTGCAGACAGGAGGGGCCTAAAAAAGGGTGTGGTGTCTTCCCATTGGTTGTAGCTGAATGATGGTACTTCATCTGTGAGATACCCACCACCTACATTCAGCCTGTGGTTCTGTATCTGTCAAGGTAACGCAACCCAGTGGGTGACCATAACCTGCGTCCACCTGCGCCGCTGGCATCGACTCCTTTCCCATCATCAGCACTATGCACGAAAGGAACACGTTGTCACCTGGCGACCGGAGTACAAATTGATTGAGTGGACTACGTTGGTGACTTAACAGCCGTGTGCGGCAATGATGCAAACCTGTCTGCGGCCCTTCGACAGGGCAAAATGACACACGTGCCTTGTATGTCTCACGTTTTGAATCTGATTCTCCAGCAATTTTTAAAATACCATCCCGGCCTACATGGCCTTGTGCAGCGGGCACGCTGCTATGTGCTCACTTTCATCCTTCGCACCCAGCAGCTCAACAACTTTCATCGCTCCTGAAGTCTTAGGGTCTGGCGGTTAAATGCCGGAAATGCGATGTTCCGACACGCAGGAATTGGAATCTGCACATGTTGCAGCGTGTGTGGCAGCACCGCAGAGCCCTGCTGAAATACGGTATGACGTATACCCTGGGCTAACTTGATCCAGAGGTGGTGCAGATCACGCTGCTGGAGTGGTGTCAGATCAAGGACCTATGCACCCTTCTACACAGTTTACAAATGTCGACGAAGATGTTTAGCACTGGCGATGCCATTCTCAGCGTGACAATTCTGGTCATCTACAAGATGGAGCACACTGTAAGCATTATTCGGAGTCAGGTGTTGGTCCAAGAGGAAGGGGAGGAAGTACAGGAGGAGTCATATGCAGAAGGGATAATAAGATCTACAAGGTCCAGACGGTGAGCGGCACCTAGGCGGCAGTCATGGTGGGGGAGAGGGATTAACAAGAGCGCATAGTATCAGCAAAAATTGTTGAGGAAGGTGCAGGAGCCCATGAAGAAATGGAGGACGAACTGGCGATGGGCATGGAAGACTCAGCAGATGAGTGAGAGCTTGCTCACATTTCGGTTGTGCGAGGTTGGGGGGAGAGGGCAGAGGAAGGAGGCACGATTCTCACCTCTCTGCCACCAACACACCAAGGACTTGGTCCTCCTGGATGCACAAGACACATGAGCGCCTTCTTGCTGCACTACCTACATGACCCTCGGATTGTACGAATTCGAAGTAATGCTAACTACTGGGTTGCCACACTGTTAGATCCCTGGTACAAGACAAAATTTGGCGAAATAATTCCTGCCATAGAAAGGGACGCACATATACAGGAGTATCTGCAGAAGGTGGTACGCAATCTTAGATCTGCTTTTCCACTAAACACCAGTGCTGCACAGAGTGAATCTCAACGCTTTGTCATGGATAGGAGGAAATGGTCTTTTACTTGTCCACATCTGATGGACCGAGGGCTGGCTGCTGTGCTGAGATGGCATTGAGTACGGTGTCCCTGCAGAGTTGCACTTTTGGTCATATACCAAATGAGTTGAAAAAGGACAGATGCTGGTGGAAAGGGGAACAGTTGTGTTGGAAAGGGGAAAAAAGATTTTGTCCGTGGGTTTGGTGGTTAAGCAAAAGTAACATTTGATGAAGAAACACCATCTGTTACGGTGGGACTGGCAGATTTGGATAAGGTGGTATATACTATGTTACCGCTATATAACGAAAATTAATAAGAAAAGAAAGAGAAAGGTATATATCCCCATCAGCAGTCAGTGTCCAAGGTGCTCCCAGATGGAAAAGGAGAGGTTGGCAACTGGAAGGTTAGGTGGAGGATACAGATCTGTGTGGCTATGAAACTAATAGTTGCCTGAACCGAGTTAGACGCCACTGGGATCTGGAGACTGGGAGCCCTGTTAGCGTCACAGGGTCCACACGCCCACCCAGCCCAGGAACTCCCTGTTAACATCACAGGGGCCATTGAGTACGCTGACCGTGTGCATTGGGGCCACACCTGTGGACAGCAGGCGCATCAGCAGCAGCAGGCCTGTTAATGCCACTGGGCTGCACAAGCAGGACTTGTAGTACAGGAGCTGGTCTTAACCGTTCTGCGTTACCAACTCTGTTGGCGGCCTGCATCGATGACCTATCCCTGCCTACCTCTGGCCTAAAGCCGCAATGGGTTCAACACATGGAGGTGTGCTCTTTCGGAGCATAATAGAAGACTGCGCACCTCCTTGTTGGCTCCAGCCCGTTTTATAACCTGGGTCCGCCCCAAACCAGGGTGGACCACAATGCACCTCCTGAAGACAAAAGCAGAGTGACACGTCATGAGTGGCATAACTAGCGTCCTATTTGGAACCGCAACTTCAATAATGACCTCATGGCTGCCACGACACAAACACCTCACCAGTCATCGTCTGACCATCAATAATGAGGTGACAAGTCATAGGGGCGGGCCTCTGCAAGCCATTTGGGAGTGGCCTGGCCACATCGTCAGGACACCTGATGCCCTGTGGTCTATATGGGCCCCCCCACATCAGGGGTAGGGCCAAAGAGTTCATTACCGGACCTAGTCTCTGATGCAGTAAGTGCCTGAGCATGCTCAGTAGCATGAAATAGAGTCTCTGAAAAAAAACTATCAGCTTTAGCATGGTGTCTAGGCACAAAACAGGACTTAGACCCGGTACGGAATGCAAGTACCTGTGCAAAGAGGCTTTTCGCACTAAGTGTGGGAGCATGCGCTGTATCCCGAAATGAAGACTTAGCCTCAGGAATGGCACAGTCAGGCTGAGCTTACTCACTAGGCGAAACACTGTAGTTAGGCTGCGGCTGGGGTAAATCGGCACACGCATGCGCACTAGCTGCCTCTCCACACTTAGACGTGGAGGAGAAATTGCTCTTCGGGTGTGGACTTGGAGATGCTGTCTATGAACAGAAGGAAAAGATAAAGGAAGCATCACTTTCTATCCCTCCGAATGATCAAATGCAGCAATGAATTCCCTGAGTTTGCTATAAAATTAGCGTAGCAAAATGTGCATGAGGGTGTCATGCAGAGGTGCTGCAAATAGATTTGCACCAGTGGGACACTAATGGAAGTCCAACAGCCAGTTCTTGTATGCCACTAAATGGCAGCATTTTTTGCTATCATTATAGCTTATTAAAAACAGAGCAGGAGGGTGTCCTGCACAGGTGCTAGAAATAGCTTGGCACCAGTGGGACAATAATGAAATACAACAGCCAGTTCTTGTATGCCACTAAATGGCAGCATTTTTTGCTATCATTATAGCTTATTAAAAACAGAGCAGGAGGGTGTCCTGCACAGGTGCTAGAAATAGCTTGGCACCAGTGGGACAATAATGAAATACAACAGCCAGTTCTTGTATGCCACTAAATGGCAGCATTTTTTGCTATCATTATAGCTTATTAAAAACAGAGCAGGAGGGTGTCCTGCACATGTGCTAGAAATAGCTTGGCACCAGTGGGACAATAATGGAATACAACAGTCAGTTCTTGTATGCCACTAAATGGCAGCATTTTTTGCTATCATTATAGCTTATTAAAAACAGAGCAGGAGGGTGTCCTGCACAGGTGCTAGAAATAGCTTGGCACCAGTGGGACAATAATGAAATACAACAGCCAGTTCTTGTATGCCACTAAATGGCAGCATTTTTTGCTATCATTATAGCTTATTAAAAACAGAGCAGGAGGGTGTCCTGCACAGGTGCTAGAAATAGCTTGGCACCAGTGGGACAATAATGAAATACAACAGCCAGTTCTTGTATGCCACTAAATGGCAGCATTTTTTGCTATCATTATAGCTTATTAAAAACAGAGCAGGAGGGTGTCCTGCACAGGTGCTAGAAATAGCTTGGCACCAGTGGGACAATAATGAAATACAACAGCCAGTTCTTGTATGCCACTAAATGGCAGCATTTTTTGCTATCATTATAGCTTATTAAAAACAGAGCAGGAGGGTGTCCTGCACATGTGCTAGAAATAGCTTGGCACCAGTGGGACAATAATGGAATACAACAGCCAGTTCTTGTATGCCACTAAATGGCAGCATTTTTTGCTATCATTATAGCTTATTAAAAACAGAGCAGGAGGGTGTCCTGCACAGGTGCTAGAAATAGCTTGGCACCAGTGGGACAATAATGAAATACAACAGCCAGTTCTTGTATGCCACTAAATGGCAGCATTTTTTGCTATCATTATAGCTTATTAAAAACAGAGCAGGAGGGTGTCCTGCACAGGTGCTAGAAATAGCTTGGCACCAGTGGGACAATAATGAAATACAACAGCCAGTTCTTGTATGCCACTAAATGGCAGCATTTTTTGCTATCATTATAGCTTATTAAAAACAGAGCAGGAGGGTGTCCTGCACAGGTGCTAGAAATAGCTTGGCACCAGTGGGACAATAATGAAATACAACAGCCAGTTCTTGTATGCCACTAAATGGCAGCATTTTTTGCTATCATTATAGCTTATTAAAAACAGAGCAGGAGGGTGTCCTGCACATGTGCTAGAAATAGCTTGGCACCAGTGGGACAATAATGGAATACAACAGCCAGTTCTTGTATGCCACTAAATGGCAGCATTTTTTGCTATCATTATAGCTTATTAAAAACAGAGCAGGAGGGTATCCTGCACATGTGCTAGAAATAGCTTGGTACCAGTGGGACAATAATGAAATACAACAGCCAGTTCTTGTATGCCACTAAATGGCAGAATTTTTTGCTATCATTATAGCTTATTAAAAACAGAGCAGGATGGTGTCCTGCACAGGTGCTAGAAATAGCTTGGCACCAGTGGGACAATAATGAAATACAACAGCCAGTTCTTGTATGCCACTAAATGGCAGCATTTTTTGCTATCATTATAGCTTATTAAAAACAGAGCAGGAGGGTGTCCTGCACAGGTGCTAGAAATAGCTTGGCACCAGTGGGACAATAATGAAATACAACAGCCAGTTCTTGTATGCCACTAAATGGCAGTATTTTTTGCTATCATTATGGCTTATTAAAAACAGAGCAGGAGGGTGCCATGCAGAGGTGCTGCACATAGATTTGCACCAGTTGGGCACTAATGGAGTACAACAGCCACTTCTTGTCTGCCACTAAGTTTACTCAATTTTTGGTATTATAATGTCTTAGTAACAATGAGTTTGAGTGTGCAATGCAGGCAGACGTGCTGCAAATATCTTTGCACTAGTGGGACAATACAGAAGTCCAACAGCCACTTTTAGGATGCCACTAAGTTCACTCAGTGTTTGCTAGTATAATGGCTTAGTAACAATGAGTTTGAGTGTGCAATGCAGGCAGACGTGCTGCAAATATCTTTGCACTAGTGGGACAATACAGAAGTCCAACAGCCACGTTTAGGATGCCACTAAGTTCACTCAGTGTTTGCTAGTATAATGGCTTAGTAACAATGAGTTTGAGTATGCAAAGGGCAGGAGGGTACAGTGGCAGGGTTGTGGGTCTCTGGGTAGAGGAAAGGAAGCCTGCCTTTCTATCCCTCCTAATGGGGAAATGCAGCGAGGAAATCCCTGACCTTAGCTACACAGACACTGTCATCTTGTGTAGCTGTTAAACTCTGTTTTCACGGACCTGACTGTCACCTATGGCTCTCACCCTGCCGGTATTAGCCCTTAAAAGGACTGATAGAAAGTGCTATCCCTATGCTGTAGAGCGCTGTGTATAGAGCGTACGCAGCAGTATCGGAGATAGGGGCTGCGCCAGTGATGTCTGACACCAAGGACGCAGAAGGCAGATAATGGCGTGCTGGAGGAAAATGTCCGTGTTTATAATGCAGGGACATGTGACATGGACATCCTATCACACATGCCGTTGCTTCTCTGGCTAAAAGTCCATTTAGCTCTGTGTGTGTCTGGGATTGGCTGACATGCTGGCCCGCCCCACTACACGCGCGCGCTTAGGGAAGGAAGACAAGGAAAGAGAAAAAAAAAGGCGATCGCCATTATACAAACAGCAGTGATCTGAATGCGCTGTTCCCGCACACTATACACTGAAATTTCATAATAGTGTGAGTCACAGAGTGACTCACACTATTACAGCGGAAAGCCAGCTAGTAATTAGCTGGTCTTTTTGCTGCTAGAACCGTTCTCGAACGTATCTAGAACTATCGAGCTTTAGCAAAAAGCTCGCGTTCTAGTTCTATCTAGAACAGCCCCCAAAATCACTCGAGCCGCGAACTGGAGAACCTCGAACCGCGCTCAACTCTAAACAGTACCCCAGAACTTTAATGACCTCCCTTGGGATGCCAGGCCTCAGAAGACAATAACTCCACATGTGAAGAGAATAAGATGTCATTATCAAGCTGTAATTGATGCTCAAGGGCATATGACAAGTTATTGAAGCATCGACATTTTGGGAGTGGTATAGCCACCACTGTTGTTGGCTTTTGTTTCAATAAATTGATTGAGATGAGGGAATCACTATGACATGCTTCTACTTAAATGCCCTAAATTCATGATAAAATATCACTGTGGCGTGAGCTTTTTACATAAATTTCTCCTGAAAGCCAAATACAGTGGAACCTTGCTTAACGAGAACAATCCGTTCTGGGACTGTGCTTGTTAATCAAGTTACTCGTTCAGCAGAGCAAGGTTTCCCATAGGAAATCATTGCAATGCTGACGATCCGTTCCACAATGTGTTAAATGTCCCATCTTGGTCCCCTATTCTATCATTCCACACATGTACCAACGCACACAAACATGTACAAACTCATACAAACTCACACAAACACATGCACACGCACATATTATATGCTCACCTTACCTTCCGTTCCATCGCTGGTCTCCTGGGACTTGCTGTTCTTCGGTGCGGGCCGTGTATCAGGTGACCATAACAACAAGGGCGGAACTTCCTGCCAGAGCGCTGACGTCAAAGGCAGAGCCGCTTGCCTCTGATTGGCCAGCGCGCTGCCTTTGACAAGCGGTGACAGGAACCAGGAAGTTCCTGCTTCGTTGCTATGGATGCCAATGCCTGGAGCGGAGCAGAGCGGCGCGGCGCACTACAGGACCCAGGAGGTCGGCGATGAAACGGAAGGTACATATATTATATGCTCACCTTACCTTCCGTTCCACTGCCGTGCCGAAAGGTAAGGTGAGCATAGTACAGTACTGTGTGTGTGTGTGTGTGTGTGTGTGTGTGTGTGTGTGTGTGTGTGTGTGTGTGCGTACATGTGTGTGTTTGTGTGGACAGTGCAAGTGCGGGTCAGAGTGTAGTAGATGGACGAAACCAGAAGTGTGTGAGGTGAGAATTTCGCTCGTACAGCAAAGCTTTCTCGTAAACAGAGTTACAAATTTACAGAAAGCTTTGCTTGTTAAGCGAAATTCTCGTTAAGAGAGTTACTCGTTAAGCGAGGTTCCACTGTATCCCTAACTTTTTGTGAGTATTGTATGTCCAGTACACTAGCACCAGGTTTGTCAGTTGCAGGAAAGCTGAGTGCGTATCTTATCAGATGTATGTCAGGTCCCTAAAGGTCAACATTCATGATCTAAAGTGCAATGCATTTGACTCTCTGAAAGCCAAACCAAATCCTTCATTTGTGTACACCTGTTTTGCGAATTGTTTAGCTTAAGTGAAGAAGCTATTTGCATATTTAATTTACCAGGTAAGTATTGAATGGCTTATAAGTCACACTACACCATCTCACTGCTCTCCCTACCCCTTAGGGTGGTGTCACACACAGCGACGACGACAACGACGTCGCTGCTAAGTCACCATTTTCTGTGACGTTGCAGCGACGTCCCGTCGCTGTCGCTGTGTGTGACATCCAGCAACAAGCTGGACTCTGCTGTGAGGTCGCCGGTCGTTGTTGAATGTCCTGCTTCATTTTTTGGTCGTCGCTCTCCCGCTGTGACGTACACATATCTGTGTGTGACAGCGAGAGAGCGACGAAATGAAGCGAGCAGGGAGCAGGAGCCGGCGTCTGGCAGCTGCGGAAAGCTGTAACCACGGTAAACATCGGGTAACCAAGGGAAGACCTTTCCCTGGTTACCCGATATTTACCTTCATTACCAGCGTCCGCCGCTCTCGCTGTCAGTGCCGGCTCCCTGCTCTCTGCACATGTAGCTGCAGTACACATCGGGTAATTAACCCGATGTGTGCTGTAGCTAGGAGTGCAGGGAGCCAGCGCTAAGCAGTGTGCGTGGCTCTCTGCTCTCTGCACATGTAGCACAGCGACGCGTGTCGTTATGATCGCTACTGCTTCTGCTGTGATTGACAGCTAAGCAGCGATCATAACAGCGACTTACAAGGTCGCTGTTACGTCACAGAAAATGGTGACGTAACAGCGACGTCGTTGTCGCTATGTGTGAATCCAGCTTAAGGCATCCATTCAAAGGCCTCTCAGCCAGCTATCCAGTTATCCTTTGTACTGATGAAGAGCAAAAGTCCTGAAATTTCTCACTACACAAGATAAAGCAAAAAAACAAGAAACAATGTGTACACCTGAATATATACAGTGTGTATATATATATATATATATATATATATATATATATATTATACTGTATGTATATAATATATATTCAAAAAGCAACAAACTGCATGATTAAAACCACTTAAAATTAATTATAAACATTCTCCAGCACTGAATGATGCATATAGATAATAAGGAAATTCCCCAAAATGACCGCATATACCACATATTAAGGTATATCAATAACTTTCATACTAAATAACAGAAAAAAACAAAATATATATACCACAATTGGCAAGATAGTCTATCAAAGCAATCAAATAGTGTACATATATCCAATAATAAAACAAAGTAATATTTATATACAGTGGGGAAAAAAGTATTTAGTCACCAATTGTGCAGGTTCTCCCACTTAAAAAGATGAGATTTGCCTGTAATTGACATCATAGGTAGACCACAACTATGAGAGACAACATGAGAAAACAAATCCAGAAAATCACCTTCTCTGATTTGGCAATATATTTTTTGCAAATTATGGTGGAAAATAAGTATTTGGTCAATAACAAAAGTTCATCTCAATATTTTGTTCTATATCCTTTGTTGGCAATAACAGATGTGAAACGTTTTCTGTAAGTCTTCACAAGGTTGGCACACACTGTTGGTGGTATGCTGGCCCATTCCTCCATGCAGATGTCCTCTAGAGCAGTGATGTTTTGGGCCTGTCACTGGGCAACACGGACTTTCAACTCCTTCCAAAGGTTTTCAATGGGGTTGAGATCTGGAGACTGGCTAGGCCATTCCAGGACCTTCATATGCTTCTTACGAAGCCACTCCTTTGTTGCCTTGGCAGTGTGCTTGGAATCATTATCATTCTGAAAGACCCAGCCACGATTCATCTTCAATGCCCTTTCAGATGGAAGGAGGTTTGCACTCAAAATCTCATGAAACATTGCACCATTCATTCTTTCATGTACACGGATCAGTCATCCTGGTCCGTTTGCAGAGAATCAGCCCCAAAACATCATGTTGCCACCCCCATGCTTCACAATAAGTATGGTGTTATTTGGATTCAACTCTGGATTCTGTCTCTTCCATACACGACGAGTTGTGTTTCTACCAAACAGTTCTACTTTGGTTTCATCAGACCATATGACATTCTCCCAATAATCTTCTGGATAATTCAAATGCTCTCTAGCAAACTTCAGATGGGCCCGGACATGCACTGGCTTAAGCAGGGAAACACGTCTGGCACTGCAGGATCTGAGTCCCTGGCAGCGTAGTGTGTTACTGAGCCTTTGTTACGGTGGTCCCAGCTTTTTGCAGGTCATTCACTAGGTCCCCCCGTGTAGTTCTGTGATTTTTGCTCAACGTTTTTGACCCCACAGGGTGAGATCTTGTGTGGAGCCCCAGATTGAGGGAGATTATCAAACAGAGGAGAAGGAAAAAACTGGGCACAGCTTCTAGCCGGCAATTAGTGCAAATCTTCACCACGAGACTGGCGTTCACTAGTATGGATCTGCCATACGCGGTGCACCTCACAGGGTAAACTGGGAAACAATATAGCAAAAAAGAGAACAGAGGGCACTCACCATAATCAGGCAGAAAATTTGTATTAAACTTTTAATGTGAAACAGGCATAACAGGACAGAGGGGAGAGAGACCGACCACCCACAGACAGGGAGATTATCAGTGGTCTTGTATGTCTTCCATTTTCTTATTATTACTCCCACAGTTGATTTTATCACACCAAGCTGCTTCCCTATTGCAGATTCAGTCTTCCCAGCCTGGTGCAGGGCTATAATTTTGTTTCTGGTGTCCTTCAACAAGTTTAAACAGGTGCTATTACTATAGGTCAGGGGTGGGGAACCTCTGGCCCGCGGGCCGCATGCGGCCCGCCATGACCTTTTCTGCGGCCCGCGAGCAGATTTCCAGGGGCGGCAGTGCTACGGCCGCCGCCGCGGTATTACCAGTTGCCAGCCCTTTAAATCTTCACATGCGCTGCTTGCGCGCACCAATGAGCGTTCTCGGTGGCAGGTGCCAGCGTGCTCAGGACTTACATTGTGGGCGGGTTTATCGCTCTGCGATTCCGTCCCACATCACCTTCACCGCCTCCAGCATTGTGCCGCCCACTCTCCAGCGCTTGTGTTCCCACCGCTCCACCGCGCTGTGTGCCGCCTGCTCCCCGCCCCTTCTCCGGTGCAGTATGCCCCCTCCACTGCTGTGTGCAGCTCCACGGCGCTATGTGCCGCCTGCTCCCCGCCGCCTCCACTGCTGTGTGCAGCTCCACGGCGCTATGTGCCGTCTGCTCCCCGCCCCCTCCACTGCTGTGTGCAGCTCCACGGCGCTATGTGCCGTCTGCTCCCCGCCCCCTCCACTGCTGTGTGCAGCTCCACGGCGCTATGTGCCGCCCGCTCCCCGCCCCTTCTACGGTGCAGTATGCCCCCTCCACTGCTGTGTGCAGCTCCACGGCGCTATGTGCCGCCTGCTCCCCGCCGTCTCCACTGCTGTGTGCAGCTCCACGTGCTGTGTGCAGCCTCCCCAGTCTCCTTCTAGTGATGTCTGTTTGCCCCCCCCCTTAGTGATGTCTATGTGCCCGCCCTCAGTCATATCTATGTGCCCCCCCCTTGGTGATGTCTATGTGCCCCCCCTTAGTGATGTCTATGTGCCCCCACTTAGTGATGTCTGTGTGCCCCCTTAGTGATGTCTGTGTTCCCCCCCATTAGTGATGCTGTGTGCCCATCCCTCAGGGATGTCTGTGTGCCCATCCCTCAGGGATGTCTGTGTGCCCATCCCTCAGGGATGTCTGTGTGCCCATCCCTCAGGGATGTCTGTGTGCCCATCCCTCAGGGATGTCTGTGTGCCCCCCTCAGGGATGTCTGTGTGCCCCCCTCAGGGATGTCTCTGTGCCCCCCTCAGGGATGTCTATGTGCCCCCCTCAGGGATGTCTATGTGCCCTCCCTTAGTGATGTCTGTGTGCCCCCCCTTAGTGATGTCTGTGTGCCCCCCTTAGTGATGTCTGTGTGCCCCCCTTAGTGATGTCTGTGTGCCCTCCCATCAGTGATGCCTGTGCCCCCTTAGTGATGCTTGTGGCCTCCTAGTGATGTCCATGCCCCCCTAGTGCTCTCTGTGTCGCCTTAGTGATGTCTGTGCCCCCCCAGTGCCATCTGTGCCCCACAGCAATGCTTATGCCTCCCAGTGAACTAGTAATGTGTTCCCCAGCCCCTCTTGTCATGTATATGCCCCCAGCATCTCTTGTCATATATATGCTCTCAGACCCTCCTGTCATGGATATGCCCCAGCATCTCCTGTGATGTGTATGCCCCAACCCCTCCTGTGATATATACATCACATTGGAGATGCTAGAAGCATATACATCACAAGAGGGGATGGAGCATATACATCATAGTGGAGACGCTGGGGGCATATACATCACACTGGAAATGTTGGGTCCATACATATCATAGATCTCACAGGAGGGGCTGGGCGCATAGATCTCACAGGAGGGGTTGGGCGCATAGATCTCACAGGAGGGGCTGGGCACATATACATCAAATGAGAGGCTGAAAGCATATACATCACAGGAGGGGGTTGGGGGCATATACATGTCCCCAGACCCTCGTATGATGTATGTGCCCCCAGTGTCTCCAGTGATGTAGGTGTCTCCTGGATGTACAGTATATACAGCAGTCTCAGCGTCTCCTATGTGATGTACATACAGCAGTCCCAGCGTCTCCTATGTGATGTACATACAGCAGTCCCAGCGTCTCCTATGTGATGTACATACAGCAGTCCCAGCGTCTCCTATGTGATGTATATACATTAGTCCCAGCGTCTCCTATGTGATGTATATGCCAACTGCCCCTTCAGTCATGTATATGTCTCCTGTGATTTATATACTCTAGTCCCTGTGTCTGTTGTGTGATGTATATAGTCTACCAATCTTATCACAAAGATTTGCCTGCGCTCCAGACCATGACAAACCTGAAAAAGAGAGAAGCAACATAAGTATCACTGAACATCACAGCCACACAAAAGAGAAGCCGCTCCGGCCACCACAATAGGGGTGAGTTAATTAACTTTTTGACCAATTATAGCCGGTTCATTTTCACACTGATAATTTTGTGCGGCCCCCGAAGGTTGGCAGAAATTTCCAAATGGCCCCCGGCAGTAAAAAGGTTCCCCACCCCTGCTATAGGTAATGAGGTGAGGAAAGAGGACCCTCTTAAAGAAGAAGTTCCAGGTCTGTGAGAGCCAGAAATCTTGCATGTGTTTAGATGAGTAAATACTGATTTTCTACCATAATTTGCAAAAAAACTTCCCAAATTAGACAAGGTGATTTTCTGGATTTGTTTTCTCATGTTGTCTCTCATAGTTGTGGTCACCTATGATGTCAATTACAGGCCTCTCATCTTTTTAAGTGGGAGAACCTGCATAATTGATGCCTGACTAAATACTTCCCCCCCCCCCTCTGTATATCCAATAACTAAATGTTATATATGTATATCCAATTACAAACCTAAGATACAATGTGTCCAAATCTATGAGCAAATAGAGTGGAAATATTTACAGGGGAACCTTGGTTAACGAGAACAATCCGTTCTGGGAGTGTGCTTGTTACCAAGTTACTCGTTCAGCAAAGCAAGATTTCCCATAGGGAATCATTGCAATGCAGACAATTCGTTCCACAACTTGTTAAATGTCCCATCCTGGACCTATTCCACACACGTACAAACATGCACAAATACACACAAACACACACAAACTCACAAGCACACCCGCACATACTGTATTATGCTTACCTTACCTTCCGTTCCATCGCCGGTCTCCTGGGACTTGCTGTTCACCAGTACGGGCTGTGTATTGGGTAACCATGATGACGAGGGAGGAACTTTCGCACCCAGAGCGCTGCCGTCAAAAGCAGGACCCGCTAGCCTCTGATTGGCCAGCGCGCTGCCTTTGAGTAGCGGTGACAGGAACTTCCTGGCTCGTCACGCAGCCTGCCAATACACAGCTTGGAGCGGCGAACTACAGGACCCAGGAGACCGGCGATGGAACTGAAGGTTCACATATTATATGCTCACCTTACTTTCCGTTCCATCGCCGGCCTCCTGGGTCTTGTAGTTCGCCGCGAGGACATCGCAATGTACCCGGGAACTACAAGAACCATGAGGCCAGCGGTGGAACGGAAGGTAAGGTGAGCATAATACTGTATGTATGTGTGTGCGTGCGTGTGTGTGTTTGTGCGTGCTTGTGTATGTTTGTGTGGACTGTTAGAGCGGGTCAGAGTGCGGTGGATGTACGGAACCGGAAGTGTGTGCGGTGAGGATTTTGCTCGTACAGCAAAGCTTTCTCAGAAACAGAGTTACAAATTTACAGCAAGCTTTGCTTGTTAAGCGAAATTCTCGTTAAGTGGGTTACTCGTTAAGCGAGGTTCCACTGTATATAAAATGCTGGAATGATCCTGCCCTAATAACAAGGTGATCTATGAAAGTATAAGATATACTGAACGCATTATATAAAATCCAAGTGGCTGCAAATGCCTACAAACATATTTAAAGTAATGGAATAATCCTGGCCTATCAATAACAAGGCGATCTATGAAAGTATAAGATATACTGAACACATGATATCAAATCCTAGCTAATGGAGAATAAACCATTCAATAGAAATGTCAGTGAAAGAACCCCCATGCGTATTGTGAAAGCAGCTTCATCAGTGGAAAGTGTCTGATGAATAAGATGAATAAAATGATACCTTGATATCTGTGATCCGATGTCTAATTCCAGAGAAAATTCAGTTTTCTTTTGTTTAAATGACCTGATAAGATCTATAGGCTGAACATGGATCTCCCAGAGAATCTGCCTCCAGAGCTTATTTTAAATGAAAGTGGACATTACCAGTGTAAGACATGCAGGAAAGGAAAGAAGACTGTCAGTCATTACATGTCTCTCACTGGTAACGCCCCTTTCATTTAAAATAAGCTGTGTAGGCAGATTCTCAGGGAGATCCATGTCCGACCCATTGATCTTAACGGCTCATTTACATATAAGAAAAATGCGCATTTTTCTGGATTAAAACATCAGATTGCAGATATCAAGGTATTTTGTTCATCTTCCTATGACCTATATACCCATATAGACGGCTTAGGGGGTTTATCCTACTGACAGATTCCCATTAATGATTTTTATGTACTGTATCTTACTAGCATAGCCTTGCTTTGGGGACCAAAAAATAGCAAATTTTGGCATTTTGACTCCAGTTTTGCCCAGCTTCACAAGAATTGGTAATGTTGGGTCAGAACGGGGGCCTAATTCAAAATACGCTGTGATGTGCCTTACACCAGAAATCTTATTCTAGTACCTGACTGGAGAAAGCTTTGTGGAGAAACACACAGATGTCCACGCCACTTGTCAGATGTTTCTGATTCAATAAAAGCCATGCGCCTCTTAATCAATCAGGAGTATCTGACTCTACCAAACCTCCTCATCAAGACTAGCATAAACATCGCTGGTCTTTGGCTATTATGTAACATCTAAGAGACTGCTGCTTCATCCATCCATACGTCTTGATTGGTACTTTGCTGGTAAGATATTGACCTGAAACTATGAAGATGCGTGCACCTCAGCTTCTACCATTGGACTGCTGGCCACCACTGTTTGGTCCATGGGGAAATAAGTGCACTTTGTCAGTGGGGCTTCTATCTTGAAAATTTGAGCAATTAAGTCCCCTAGTAGGCCATCTTTACTCTTATCAGGCTTAATTTCCCTAATCCTTCTGAGTAATATCAACCACTTGCCTATCTAGGAATCCATTCTAGTACTGCTATGTTTTTCCTATGTATTGATATCCAAAACTGTACCCATTGTCAAATTGTTGGTTTGCTAGTGATTTATATAATGTTCACTTCATCTGAATCTGTGCTTTTTCTTAATTATCACAATACAATAGCATCTGTTAAGAGATGGAAAATACTAGGCAGCAAATAATCAGGAAGGCTCCGGTTCATTAAGACTAGCATTTTGTATGCCAGTGTTAAGGACGGCAGCGCTGGAATAAGGTGTGCCTAATTGCTTTAGAAGCATGCCCCTCCTAATGAATTAGGCACATCTTAAAAATGACGTGCCTCTGAGCCAGAAATGTTACTCCTTCCATGGGGATAGGGTACGTTTTAATTTTCACCATTGTGATGAATTTGCCAGGCAGGATTCACCATGCCTTGTTCTGTCTCTACTCTGTCCACTTTGAACTGGTGTTAAAATGCCGTCACTACATTTTTGCAAAATTTCAAGAACATTTTGTGACATGTATAGATTTTATGGCAAAAAACCCTAGATAAATCAGGCTATTAGTTTGTGAAGTTTATGTGTTCGGAGATTCTACGTGTTCCACTGTAACGATCCGAGTTACTTGACTGCTAAAGGTCATCTTGCTGTTCACGAACACCACCAAGGCCCTTTCCTTATATGTTTTGCCAGGGGACTGCCACTTACCATGCAGTGGTGAAATCTATTCTACTACCCTAACGTGTATTTTGAATTTGCTTTTTCTTCTTGCAGATGACCGTGTCATTGTCTCAGAGGGACATCCATTATTTTCAGATTACGAAGCAGAACCTGGAGAGATCTCTTACAATACTTTTCCTAACAACTTTATCACCACTGATATACCTTTAGTCTTTCACAACAGAAATCTGTCATCCGACCTCGTTGGCCACCAGGAACCGTCATCTGACCAATCACAGATTGCTAACCAAGATTCAAGCCATAGAGAGGATAAAATATTAACATTTTCTGAATTTGGGAGACCATATAAAACAAGCTCAAAATTTTCCACACATATGAAAATGCACAGAAACGAGAGACTATTTGCATGTTTACAATGTGAAAAACGTTTCACCAGGAAATGGAGCCTCGTTGAACATCAAAGAATTCACACTGGAGAAAGACCATTTTCATGTTTAAAATGTGGGAAAAGTTTTTCTAGAAAGTCAATTCTTGTGGAACATCAAAAGAGTCACACAGGAGAGAAACCGTTTTTATGTTTAAAATGCGGGAAACGTTTTATAGCCAAACAGCATCTTGCGAGGCATCAAATAACTCACACGGGAGAGAGGCCATTTTTATGTTCAGAATGTGGTAGATGTTTTAATCGGAAATGGCTTCTTGAGAGACATCTGAGAACTCACATAGAGTGGAATCAATTTTCTGATTCAAAATGAGAAACCAGAAATCGGAAACATCATCCAGTGCTATGTCCTGAGGGTTACACTGAAGGAACTGATTTATGCACAGTGTTCTTTTCATATTAGAATTGGTCATACATAGTCATACATCTTAGTCCATTTTCCACATTGGGACCGGTGAAGTGGTACAATAATTATGATCTCTACAAATAGGACAACTGGTATAGAGGATGTTGTGTTTTTGCTTAATTGTTGCAGCTCAAAGTAGAACTGCAATGCTTATCAAACTGTGAAGCACCTCCTCCTTTGTTGGGGAACCTTGACTATAAAATGACTATATGTTGAACTCTTATGCTGCTGGTTTATGAAAATAATAAATATAATTGCATTAAAAAATGTTTTATTTTAGCATGGACTTGTTAAGGCCTAATTAGGATAGTGAGAGCCAGAAGAAAGAGTTTGAAACACTCCTGTGGAAAATATGAAGAAAATATTCTACAGCTATATAAACCATAACCAGCAGAGATTGTGACCTGTGATTCCAGGCAGACCAAGGATAATTGTTATTAACTGTAGTATGAAGTAGAACACTGTAAAATTGTATAATAAAACAGCCAGAAGATAAGGAAATCTTTCATCCGAACGGTGACATACCTAAAGTAGACAAGGGAAGTTATGTGCATTCAGATAAATCAAAGGAAAAAACATATAAACCCTATGGTGATTACAGCCAGTTGTGCCCCTTAAGCTCATGATATGTCCTTAAGAGAATCTGCCAGCAGGTTTTTGCTATGTAATCAGACAGCATCATGATGTAGGTACAGAGATGCTAATTCCAGCGATGTATCTGTTAGTTTACTGGGTCAAGAAGTTATAATAGAATCACAGTTTTCTCTGTTGCAGAAATAGCAGAACTCAGTTGTTGAGCTGTGTATAACTCTGTACAAACCACAGCTTTCTGTGTACTTTGTATAGTGACAGAGAGTTGCTAATCAATGCTGACAGTATGATGGACTAGTATGCACAAGGCAGCGTGTCCTATAATGAAAATCTCTTGATGATAAAAACACTTTTTTGTATTGATTGCTCTCAGGGAGTACAAACTCATTTACACAGCAAAACACAGCCCAGTAAGTGACATGTTGCTGGAATCGGGTTCTCTGCTTTTACCTTATGGTGTTCTCAGATTCTCTTTAATATTATTTATTTAATTTATTCATTTATATAGTGGCAATAATTCTACAGCGCTTTACAGACATCACCATCACTGTCCCTGTTGGGGCTCACAATGTAAATTCCATATCAGTATGTCCATGCAAACATGGAAAGAATATATTCATATGATGCTAGCATCTTTCTCGTTCAAATGAATGCCATGTAAGTAAGACTTTCTTACAACACTATTACTATAGATTTTGATTTCTTCTATTTATATTATCTTTTCTAAGAACACAAATATGCCTGGAAAGACCATTATAAGCACAACTCCTGCAGGGGAGGGGTTCAGCGCTGGCATGGAGCTATAAATGTAAGTCCCCTGCCCCTAGCGCTGTACTCTCCCTCCAGCGGTCCAGTCCTGCAATGTCATCTATTGTATCTTCTGACTGGCCAGAAGTCAGTAGTTATGTCACAAGCTGCCAATGCAACTCTATGAAAGCCAGAACGAGGCTCTCATAGAGATACCTTGAGTTGTGACCTCCGTTGTGCTCCTTGAAACACTGGAGCTGCCGGCAAGTCACAAATTCCCGGAGACCAACCAGAACAATGGCAATAGAACATGAAGCCACTGGATGTTGCTTTAAAGCATTATCCCAGCGGTGCAATATAAAGAAAAAAAACCACTAGACTGGTGCTTTAATTGAAACAGTTATTAGCAACACATTTAAAGTAAACTTTTTTGTTATATAAATATTAATTAGCCTTTGCAAAGTTATAATTTTTTGTAACATGCGCAATTGCCATATTTTTTTTTTATAAGACGCACTGGATTATAAGACGCATCCCAAATTTGGAGGAGGAAAATAGGAACAAATAATTTTTAATGTTTAAATGAGGGTCCATCTTATAATATCTCACCAGGGGTGAGCGGTGGTGGTGGAGCTGCCCAGGAAGGTCACAGGAGGCAGGGTCGGCTATGCTGCGGGCTCGGAGGAGGGGGTCTCGCGGCTCAGGAGGGTCAGTGGACAAAGAGTCGGCAATACTGCGGGCTCGGAGGTGTCGTGGTGGCAAGCGCCATTTGGCAGCAGACTGCAGGCTCCATTGAATTGCCCGCATTTGACGAAATTTACTTCAAGAAAATGGCGCCGCATGCGCAGATAGGACTCTGCGGCCATTTTCTTGAAGTCCATCGCGTCAATCTGTGCTTCCGCGGCCATTTTCTTGAAGTACATTGCGTCAACTGCAGGCAATTCAATGGAGCCACAGCCCGCTGTCAGATCAATGGTGCTCGCCATATTGACGACCCTTTGTCCTGTGCCGCTCCTCTGCAGTGACACCTCCTCCTCCAAGGCCTCAGTATCACCGACCTTGCCTCCTGTGACCCCGCTCTACCACCACCGCTCTGGTAAGCCATGTTATCAAGTATACGCATCACACAGAAATATGTGCACTTACATGACTGCTATCAATGAGGTTATCAATAGTTGTCTGAATAATGTCCTGCCACGCTGAGTGCACTCCGGCAAATCATCAAGATTCACTGCTGACAGCTCCATTTGTAATTGCCAAACTAGGAGACAAGTCCGAAGACACTGCAGGCCATGATAGTACGTTTAGGCCGAGCAGGCTGCTTACAATAGCATGAGCATCATACACTGTGGCATTGTCGCATTGAAAAATGTCTAATACACTTTAGAAAAATGGCCGTAATATTGATTCCACCACGAAATTAATGTTACAAAGAGCCCTTTGTGATTATGGAATGAAAACTAGAGGAGTCTGGCTTTTCCCACCATAATCCCAGGAAAAGGACCAGTGTGGCAGTCCCTAGTGATGGCCTTTTCATGGCATTCTCCAAGTGGTCTCCAGACAAATTTCCGCCTATCATCACATTCAAGACAAAATTGGCATTCATGGCTGAAGAGAACAGACCTCCATTCCAGCCTCCAGTGCAACATTACAGCCTCTGGTCATATCTGGAGACCATATGGACAATGCCATGAAGAAATGTTCATGTGGGAATGTCACACTTGTCCTACTCCCGACATGCTAAGAGGTTAACGTCACATCTGATGACTGCCGTTGGTGTGGCGCCCTGGACAGGCCAGGTCGTCACAGGTACTGCAACAACACACCCCACACCCCGAGATAGGCACATCAGTCACACACAAATCCTTGTTGCCTCCCTCCAGGGGCTGATGTCCACACCAGGTGGGGTGGAGCCAGGCGGTTGGCCCCACCCACTGAGGAGTTCACAGTCCTGGAGGCGGGAAAGGAAGTCAGAACACTTAGGGAGAGTGAAATTGAAGGAGCAAGAAGTGGTAGTTGAGGAGGAGAGGAGCAGACTGACCGTGTCCGGGTACGTGGCCCGGGCACATACAGCAAGGTTGGCAGACGGTGGTGGCCGTCTGCAAGAGTGGCCTATCGACGCGGAACCGTAGGGCCGGGGCTGGGCGGTGGCCCACCGGTACCGAACCGGGGAGCGAAGAGAAGCCAGCACAAACCGGCAGGGCCTACGGACCCCGACCAGGCTTGGAGTCGCCGTTAAACTGGTCAAATCCGTTAGCGACCGGAACCTCCGGGGTTTCCTAGCAGCAAAGACCCGACTGAAGGCAACTGTCCAAACTGAGAAAGGGAAATACAGCTACCGCCACAGCTAGAATTCCCAGGGCCAGAGCCTGCGGGCAAAAGGGGCTCCTCCGCCACACATCCAAGCTGGGGAGCGGGTTACCGGTGCGAAGCCATCGGGACCGAAGACACACAACAGGTGCAGGGAAAGGCAGCCACCACCACCCGTCCGGGAGTAACCACCGCAGCCGGCTGCGGGACCCGTCCATCCAGCCATTTGTTTTACCAGAGACTCTGTATTCATCATTCGCTGAGTGAGTACCACCGTGCCGTCAGGCACCGCGCTGCCCCCGCGACCCTGCACCTCGCAAACCCTGCCTTCCCCGACACCTCACCGGGCCCCGGGACCACCAAATCCCCCTACCCACGGAGGGGAGAGAAACATCTCGGCTGCTCCCTGTCATCGCTCCCGGGATCCCCGTCCAGAGCAGCGATGGTGTCCCAACCTCACCACAAACCGTGGGTGGCGTCACGGACCATACCCTCCAACCCCAAACCACCCCTTTCACTCACGGGCGAGGAGCGCCGCTCGAGTCCCCGGATCCGGCCCACCGCTAGAGCCACCGAGCAGCGGCGAGCAAGCAGCAGCCCAGAGCCGGACCCGAGCGCGGTGAGCATTGGCACTCCAAGTCCTGACTCATCTGAAGGGCTCATTTACATGGCAGTGATTTTTTTCGTATAGGAAAATAAGCCCAAGTTTGATTTAGTTCTGAGTTTCATCATGTTTTAACCCGTTTCTTTATAGTTTGGTCTGAGTTTCATCAGATTTTCTGAGAAAAAAACAAACATTTGAAGCATCTCCTATCTAGCAGTCCATGAAAAACAGACAACACTCAAATGCAATATGAATGCTGTGCATTGACTTGCATTGCCAATTTTTATCCCAAACTCTGATAAATATCAGACGTGTCTGCGAAATTTTGAGTGGACCAGTCTGCCCCACTCCCCCCAAAATGACAATGTGAACCACTCCATAGGCTATAAAAAGTCTATCTGAAAAATACAAATAAAACTTGCAAAACGGATGTCTGAATGAGCCATGCCTTACCCCTGATGACTTGGACTGGGTGAAGACCACAGCAACGATTCAGGTGTTATTTTGAAGCTGAGAATCTCTTCTGTAGCTGTGATGCAGGCTGAGATATAGCCTTGTAACATGCCGTCCACCACTTCTGCCAGTCTGCAGTGGGAGAGGGGCTGTGAGGAAGCTGGCAGGCTGCAGCAGCAGGGACGGGGGAGGTGATGTATGATCTCCTCATGTCCTTGTGTAACATTAGGTGTGTATCACACCTGAGTTCGGTGTTTAAGCATGCTCACCATTTGCGCGAGCATCGCTGTTCCCGGGTATGTTCGGTGCTCGGCTCAGTGCGCTCCGCTTGCAGTGTTTGAACGGCTCACACTGGGGGTAATATTATCGGATGTTGTTGAGGAGAGCCATAAGATGAAATACTTAATTAACCTCTTGACAAGGCATTGTGGGAAATATGTCGATTTGCCTTACATAATTCAGGTTTCAGATCATATACATGACACAGATATAAAGGTGGCCACCATTTCCTGTTATCTACACCTTGCTTGGAATGCAAGGTATGTCCAGATGAAAGAAGATACCATATAAGAGAAGACCCCTGGTCAAGCTGGAAGACATCCCAGACCAAACCATCAGCATGGATGCACCAGATGACGTCCCTCCCATCGTCATGGTTTCATCCACTGGAGTCAGACCTGCCCATCAACAGCAACACGGATCTCCCCATTCGCTAGCCCATGAACTGTCCCACTAAATGGGCATATCTGAACTTGTGTACGCCCCTAGCCTATATCACAGGACGCATGAGTCTCCTCAGTCTGTTTTGGTGCCTTTTCTACTGTGACCAAGAAAAGATTACATATCCGACTGTGTCTGGTGTGGATTCTTTTATGCATGCACTTGGCCCATATCAATTCGGCCAGGCAGTAGGCAACTAGTGATCTCTGGTTAAGAGTTCACCTTAACAATGTAGTGTGCACCAAACAAAAAATGGAAAAACCACCGATCACACGAACAGAGAACCGAAGTGGAGACCCCAATTAGTGACTTCCACTGGGATTCAGGTCAAGTATAGGTCCCAAACCAAACTTTAGATAAAGTCTGGCTGCAATCACTGAACTAAACTTCCACGGATCCACTCATCTCTCGTGATTAGTGAGCACTACCATGCTTGGGTGCTCGGTACTCAAAACGAGCAGGTCAGATACTCGGATGGGCTCGGCTTGAGTACCAATGGAAGTCAATGGGAAACGTGAGCATTTTTTGGGAAGATCTTCTGGAAAAATGCTTCAGTTTCCCATTGACTTCCATTATGTTCAGTACTCAACCAGGGCTGTCCGAGTATCTGACCTGCTCGTTACAAATACATGTATCAAGCACCGAAACATGGTAGTGCTCGCTCACCACTATATTACATTTTATAAGGGATCTAAGGGGTAATGTTTCTCATTGTGGAAAGTGACATGTCTGACAAGTTTATACGCCATGAAATTCAGATTACATTTTACAATGAACCAAAGTAAAGAGAATACAGAAAGAAGAAGACGAGAAGGTGGGATTCGAAAGAGAGTACAATGTGTGATGTAGTTACAACCACAATATCTCTCAATTCATACACTTCTATGGATGAAAAGGTAAATTGTGTTACCTTCAAACTGGACTAAAGGCCCTGTCACACACAGAGATAAATCTGCGGCAGATCTGCGGTAGATCTGCGGTTGCAGTGAAATTGTGGACAATCAGTTCCTGGTTTGTGGCTGTGTACAAATGGAACAATATGTCCATGATTTCACTGCAACCACAGATCTGCCAAAGATTTATCTCTGTGTGTGACGGGGCCTTAAGGCTTATGTAATACTGTTTAATACAGTAAAGTGGTATCTATACCCTAATCAGCAACAAATCTACATGTAACACTTGTGGACATTGTCCAAACGTCAATATGGTCCAAATTACAAGTTCAAGAGCACTTTATCTACAAGCATTTTTGATAGTCTCAGCTATCTTGTTTTACACATATAACGGTCCATTTACACTGTGTGATGTGCAGCGTTACATGACCGCTAACTGACAACTTGTTTGAGGGTCGGAAGTCGTTTAATAGCGGTTTTACTTTAATAGCTTCAGATGTGCACTTAATAATCAGTAATGGATCACTTAGGGTGCACAGGTCGCCATTGCTCTCTGCAGCTCTGGTGCGGTTTTCACAGGATGATGCGCTATCCAGAACGATTTGCGGACAGACTTGAAGATTGCTGTTCACCAGAGGAAACCATCAAACTTGAAGGAGCTGGAGCAGTTTTGCCTTAAGGAATTAGCAAAAAATCCCTGTGGTAAGATGTGGAAAGCTTATGGAGACTTATTCAAAGTAACTTGCAGTTGTAATTGCCACTAAAGGATACTTTACACGCTGAGATATCAATACCGATATCGCTAGCGTGCGTACCCGCCCCCGTCGGTTGTGCGACACGGGCAAATCGCTGGCTGTGGCGCACAACATCGCTAACACCTGTCACACATGCTTACCTACCTAGCGACGTTGCTGTGACTGGCGAACCACCTCCTTCCTAAGGGGGTGGTTCATTTGGCGTCATAGCGACGTCACTAAGTGGCCCCCAATAGCAGAGGATGGGGCGGAGATGAGCGGCCGTAACATCCCACCCACCTCCTTCCTTCCTCATTGCCGGTGGACGCAGGTATGGTGAGTTTCCTCGTTCCTGTGGTGTCACACATAGCGATTTGTGCTGCCGCAGGAACGACAAACAACCTCGCTACTCACCTGTCAACGATTTTTGGTGTTGGAGCGACCTCTCCAATACCAACGATTTTTACCTCTTTTGCGATCGTTTTAGGTCGCTCAGTGTTGTTCGATGCTGCGATGTCGCTAACAACGCCGGATGTGCGTCACAAACACCGTGACCCCAACGATATATCGTTAGCGATGTCGCAGCGTGTAAATGGCCCTTAAGGCTGGGGCCACACGGGGATTACTGCGATCCCCTCGCATGATACTCGGCTCACGCTGGCAGTACAGCAGAGCCGAGTGTCATGCGAGTGTCACTGCGATTGAGGTCCGACTGTGCGAGTGGACCTCAGCTGTGGGGAGCGGACCTCAGTTGCAGGGGCGGGCCGGTGCTGTGGAGAGGAGGGAGGGATTTCTCTCCCTCTTTCCTCCGTAGCCGGCTATTGCAATTCTCGCCCTGCACTCGCGGTACACCGGTGTACCGCGAGCGCAGTGCGATTTTTTTTTTTTCTCTCGTCCCATACACTTGAATGGGTGAGAGAGAAACAAGGAAGCATTACACCTGCAGCATGCCGTGATTGTTTTCTCGGTCCGATTAGGGCTGAGAAGATAATCGCTCATGTGTGCTGACACACAGGCTAATATCGGTCCGAGTGGAATGTGATTTTTTATCGCACTCCACTCACCGATTTTCATGCCGTGTGGCTTAGGCCTAAAGGAGGCTCTGCAAAGTATTATGCACACTGAAGTTTTCAAATATTTTGTCATATTTGTTGTTTGCTTCACAATAAAATGAAAACCAAATGTTCACAGTTGTAAGCATGTTCTTTACATGAACTGATTCAAACCCTAAAAAAAAAAACCTGTGAAAATCCAGATTGTGAGGTAGCTACACACATAAAATGCCAAAAGGGGTGAATACTTTCACAAGGCACAGTATGTGCCAAACAGCATGCAAACAAGACCCCATGCACATATCTGCATCTCTTGGCAAAAGAAAGCAATTTTCTACCAGGAGATGCAGGTTTCATTGAACTGAATGAGTTCACCTGTGGTGAGGTCAATGAGTTCAATGAGGTAACCTGAAGTCAGTTTACCTGCGGTCACAGGTGGGGTACCGTGGGAACCTCCAGCTGTGACCGCAGATAAACTGAATGAAGTCACCACTCACAGATGCGGCTCTGTCAGTATCTGCCTAAAGCCACAGACTGTGGTCATGTTCTGTGCCTCTGAACTGTGACTTCAGTATGTAGCAGAGCCGAGATCATCATGGAACTTTGTGTGGATTATGTCAGAACTAGGTGTTTGGGGTTAATAAATTGGAGAAAGGGGGGTTCTATTTTGATTCAAATAAAGGCTTTTTTCCTTGTTTCTGTTTATTTCTTTTCACTTATAGTATTAGTAATGGGGTCTCATGGGCGTGGCCTGGACGGCAATGTGAGGAGACGTGTTTGTGGAGCTCTCCTGCAAACTCCCTTGATAAATCCCTGAATACCGCTGTTATCACTACCTCAGCCGGCTGTCAGGAAGATAAGGTGGTGAGGACTTATCTGGGGTGAGTCTGGTGGATGCAGAGAGGTGCCATGGTCCATCGTAGGCAAAAAGATAATGGAGGCTGGAAAGTCCCCAGCTCTCAAGATGGTGCCATGATAAGGCAGGAAGCTGAGAAAGTTAATGCAGCCTGTCAGGAGAGGATGCAGATCCCTACAAGGCTGGAGAAGTTTGCCTGGACTCCAGAGAAATCACTTCAGCATATAGATAACAGAGGTGAGAAAGGAGAGGAGGGAGAAGACAATGCCAGCTCTGATGATATGGGGGATGGTGAAAAGCAGCAAGATAAGACAGGAGAAGTGGAGAAAACACATAGTGCAGAGGAGGCTCCAGAAAACCCCTCTTTAAAGGACATTTTTGCAGTGGTGTCTTTTTGTAAAGAAGCTCTGACTACCCTGACAAAGCAAGTTAAGGGATTACAGGCAGAGGTTGCTGACATTAAGAAAGACCTCAAGAAAGCAGATCTGAGAACAGCGGCTGTGGAGGAGAGAGTGGGGATAACAGAGGATCATTTGCACAGCAGATAGCTGAAATCATGGCAAAAAATGATGATTTAGAGAACCGCTCTAGAAGAAATAACATCCGAATTGTCGGCATCCCTGAGAAAGCAGAAGGAAGAAACCCCACTGAATATGTAGAAGACTGGCTCAGGGGGAAAATGGGTGCTAATGTCTTATCCAAGCTCTATGCCGTGGAACGTGCACACAGAGTCCCGATGCAGCCACAACCAGCAGGCAGGGGCCCTCGCACTATGCTAGCCAAGCTCCTCAACTACAGAGACAGGGACACTATACTGCGAAAGGCAAGAGACATGGAGGATCTTATGATTGACGGCCAGAGAATTTCCATATACACGGACTACTCCATTTCTGTTCAAAAGCTACGTATGACTTTTACAGGAGTAAAGAGGCGCCTGCGAGAGATGGGGGTGCAATACTCAATGATGTTCCCGGCAAAGCTAAGAGTGATGGCGTTGGAGCGGGTGCACTTTTTTACAACTCCGGAGGAAGCCATGCAGTGGTTGGACGCAAACGAAAAGCGGATCCGTTTGAAGGAATGAGCTGACTGTCTGAATCTGCAGTGTGTTGGAGAAGGCCGGCTGAGGCTCTATGACATCCTTAGGAGCTTACAGGGGACCCTTCTTGTTTTTTCTTTTTCTCTCCCCCTTTTTTTTTTTTTTTTCTTTTTCCTCCTTCCCTTTGGGATTGAGGTAGTATGCAGGGGGAATGCGAAGGGTTTGATGTGAGCTTCGCAGGACATGGGGACTGCCTAATTAGGCGCGGTGGTGGTATTTACAATTTGAGATTCCAGTTTAATTACTGTTCGCCATTTTACTGTTATATTGGTTGAGTGGAATATGATTATACATAGAAAGGGTGGGAGTGGAGAATTGTTGGAAAAGGGACGAGTTTTAAAATGTGTCTAAGAGGGGAAGGCGAGGGAGGTAGGGGGGAATTTAGTAGGGATTATGGACCAGGTTTGGAAAACCCGATGCTTCACGGGAGTACTCGAAAACAGGAAGTGGTGGGGAGAAGGAGGGGAGGGGAGCAGGGGGGGAGGGGGGAAAGGGGTAGGGTGGAGGCAGCATGGGGAGATACTACAAGGTTTGATGGTTTTACTGGGTGGGATAATGGGGGATAGAATTAAAGTGTTGAGTTGGAATATTAGAGGGTTATCAGATAGGTCTAGGAGAGCGGCAATAATTAAATATGTTCAAGACCAGAACCCGTCAGTAATATGTCTACTAGAAACGTATCTCACAAAGGAGACAACACATGTTTTAAATAGGAGATGGGTGCAGAAGGCCTATCATTCCACCTTTTCCAACTATGCAAGGGGTATATCACTGCTGATCCATAACTCTGTGCAATATGAAGAGATAGAAGTGTATGTGGATAAAGAGGGACAGTGTGTGGCCGTCAAGTGTAAAATATTTGGCAGACTCATGTGTATAGCTGCAATATATATACCACCTCTATATAAGTGCACCAAACTAAGGGAGATAAGGGAGTTCTCTGAGAAGGGGGGAGTAATCGTTTTTTTACTGGTGGGGGACTTCAATAATGTGATAGACCTGTACTGGGATAGGAATAGTAGACCTCCAGGTATTCAGGATAGTTGTATGACTTCGTTTGGCACTCTTATTGGGGAACTTGGAATGGTGGATGCCTGGCGAGTGAGGAATGGGAGGGTATCCTGCTTCTCTTGTTATTCGGCTTCACATAACACTCTGTCCCGCATTGACATGGCTCTAGCTAGTGATCTGATGGATTTAATGATAGGCGACGTGCAATATCTGACAAGAGTGATTTCAGATCATAGCCCAATTCTAGTGTCCATACGACAGGGGACCCTGACAGGGGGAAGGAGGGGAGAGTGGAAACTTCATCCAGCATGGATCCGTCATATTAATATAGGGAATATAGAACGGGATCTTGGGGATTTCTTTATCCACAACGAGGGTAGCACTGGTCCCATGATGGTATGGGATGCGATGAAGGGATACCTCAGGGGGCTCCTGTTCAGGGATATCTGTAAACGTAAAACACAGACGAGGCAGGATGAGAAAGATAGCCTGGAGGCCTTAGATAAGGCAGAGCTGGAAGCAATTCGGAGTAATACTACGGATGCGAAGCAAAATCTTAGGCAGGCGCATGAACAGGTTAATAAGATGCTTTTAGAGAAGGCGGTAAGGAAGCAGGCGTTCCAAAAATTGCATTTTTATGAGGAGGGGGAAAAAGTTGGTCATCTATTATCGGTCATAGCTGCAGCTCAAAGGAGTAGTTCATTTGTGCATGGTATGGACACGGTGGAGGGGACACAGGTCACTGAGGTTGAGGAGATCCTTGGGGTCTTTAAAGATTTCTATCGCACGCTATATTCTTCTAGCGGAGAGATGAGGGTGGAAGAGGTGGACTCATTTCTTGAGCGAGGTGAGCTTCCTATGTTGTCTGTGGCGGATAGAGATAAATTGGAGTCACCTATTACTATTGATGAACTGGAGGGCGCTCTGCATGGCATGAGCAATGACAAGGCACCGGGAGCAGACGGGCTACCAGTTGAAATTTATAAACAGTTAGAAGAAATCCTATTACCCAAACTATTGAAAGTCTTTGAGGTGGCGGAGGGGGAAGGTATATTGCCTGAATCTATGAGAGAAGCAATAATAGTAGTATTTCCTAAGGAGGATAAAAATCCGAGGCTTCCAGACTCATATAGACCCATCTCGTTATTAACAGCGGACGTGAAGCTTCTGGCTAAGGTGTTGTCAAACCGGCTGACTGGAGTTATATCTAACCTAATACATATGGACCAATCAGGGTTCATGGCCAATAGGTCAACAGCTGCTAATATCAGGAGATTATATCTTAATCTACAGTTGCCACCTGACAACCCTGGCCGGAGGGTGATCGCTTCGCTAGATGCCCAGAAAGCATTCGATAGTGTTGAGTGGGGGTATCTGTGGAAAGTGTTGCAGCATATGGGTTTTGGCCCACGGTTTGTAAAGTGGGTGCAGCTGTTGTATAATAGGCCTATTGCTAAAGTTAGAGTTAACGGTATGACCTCCTCAGCGTTTGAGTTGCACCGGGGAACGAGACAGGGCTGCCCACTATCGCCGCTCCTATTTGCTATTGCAATAGAGCCTCTGGCGGCGGCCATTAGGAAATCAAAGGAGATCCATGGATTTAGGTATGGGCATCTAGAGGATAAAATAGCTCTTTATGCTGACGATTTATTACTTTTCTTGGGGGATCCGTCAGCCTCATTGGATCATGCCATGCAGATAATAGAGAAATTTGGAGAAGTTTCGGGACTGACCATTAATTGGTCTAAATCGAGCCTCTTTAAAGTGGATGGGGAAGTAACCTGGACAAATGAGGATACTGGGGCAAACAAATTGAAGAATGTGGATGAATTTAAATATCTAGGTATCCAGATATCTCTGCCAGTAGAAAAATACATACAGGTGAACTTATGGCCGCTCCTTAAAAAATTGAGAGCCAAAGTGGATGCCTGGAACAAGCTACATTTGTCAGTTGTTGGAAGGGTTAATTTACTAAAGATGGTAGTAATGCCTAAACTCCTATACATACTGCACAATGCCCCTGTTTGTATTTCAAAGAAAAGATTTAAAGGGATAAACTCGCTGTTTAGGGACCTGGTGTGGGGTAAAAAGCAGCCTAGGGTGCGATTAGAGACTTTACAAAGGCCGAAAGATGAGGGGGGGTCTAGCAATCCCAAATCCGGAATTGTATTATATGGCGGCGCAATGTCAACACCTCAGGGGCTGGTCTGATCGAGAGAAAGATGGGGGCATTAAAGAAGTGCTGGAATACATAGTGGGTAGAAGTCCATTGGTAATGGGACTAGGGGATGGTGCGGTGGGGCTCCTGGGTAGAACATCTCCTACAATGGCACTTATAAACAAGACCTGGGATAGGCTGAAAAGGGTGAGAGGGGTGACCCGGTTAACTAAGTTTACACCTATCTGGGATAACAGTAATCTCCCGGAGATTCAGAAAATGGGGAATATTGAGGAGTGGAGACGCAAGGGTGTAATATACATGCATCAGATATTGGACGGAGGAATTGTGAAATCGTTCCCGCAGTTACAGAGTGAGTTTCAGTTACCGGCGTCCGGCTGGCTCCACTACAGCCAATTAAAACATGCGATTGCAGCCCAAGCGGCTAAACAAAGTGTGGCCATACAGACTGACCTGGTACTGGAGTATGTGTGTAAGGGCGGAGGAAGCACTAAAGGGATCATTTCTGGCACGTATAAAGATATACTACATACCTTTCTTTTAGACTACCCAATTAAAGCTAAATCTAAATGGGAGGAGGAAGTTGGGCCGATAACGGAGGAGGTGTGGGAGAGTATCTTAGAGTATGTCCCTAAACTTTCCATGAGCGAACCGGCCAGACTGTCTCACCTATACGTGATTCACCGGGTATATAGGTCTCCTTTACTGATGTTTAAAATGGGGTTGAAAAGGAATTCGGAGTGTCCAAGGTGTCAGGGATCTGACGCAGGTATTTTTCACATGATGTGGTCTTGTCCGAGACTGGTCTCCTTTTGGACTAAGGTTATCCACAAGATAGGAAGAACATATGGGTGTGTCCTCCTCAGGGAACCAGTGATATGCCTATTGGGATATGTTGAGGAGCTTGGGGTGGAAAATAATATGAAAATTGCCATTGCTAGGCTGCTATATGCGGCAAGAAAGGTAATCGCCAGGTCCTGGATTAAAAAAGACCCCCCCAACCAGGGGAGAGTACATTAAAAGGGTGAAATGTATTCTTCAGCTGGAACAGGGAGTGTATGAAAGAAGGGGGAATGTTAAAATGTTTGAGAAGCTGTGGTCTCCTTGGCTGCAATGCGAATAAGACGAGTGATGGACCAGTAAACGGGTCTGGGACCGGGATGGCCGTCTGAGACCTCTGATGTGTGTGTTTTGTTTTATTTGTGTTACTAGTTGTTCCTCCTGCACATAGGGGTGAACGGGATGGTTGCTATATTGCAGTTGGAGGGTATTATAAGTGTGTACTATATGGGATGTAGTATCGGGGAGAAGTGTTGCTGAGGGGGTGGGAGGGGGAGTTAAAGGGGTAATAGATGTGATAAATTTAATTTGGATGCCGATTTGTTATTCTGTTGTATGTACTCTGTTTTAATAAAAAAAGTATCTGATTAAAAAAAAAAAGTAATGGGGTCTCATAGACACCTCCCATTACTAATCTACGGCTTAGTGGCAGCTATGAGCTGTCATTAACCCCTTATATTACCCACTGCACCAGGGCAATCAGGGTGAGCCGGGTAAAGTGCCGGGATTATCGCATCTAATGGATACGACAATTCTGGGCAGCTGCAGACTGCTATTTTTAGGCTGGGGGACCAATAACCATGGGTCTCCCCAGTCTGAGAATATTAGCTCCCAGCTGTTGGCTTTAGCATGGCTGGGTATCAAAATTGAAGGCGACCGCACGCTGTTTTTTTAAATTTATGTAAATATTTTTTTTTACAAGAAAAGCCGCATGGGGTACCTCTTATTTTGCACATGGCTGGGGGCTGCAGCCTGTAGATGTATGCTTTATTTGTGCTTGATATCACAATATGGGAAACCTAAACCAATTTTTTTATTTATTTTTACACCACTATAGAGATGCAGACAGTGTGTGTCATGCCAAGCAATCACAGATGCTGTCACACAGAAGGGGGCGCAGTTTGATTGCAACCAATCACAGACGCCTGGACTGCCGGTGGAAGCAGTGAATATGTTAAGAGAGTTAATTATCAGACCCAAAAGTAGTGTTACAGCCTCACAGGAGATTCAGTAAGTATAACGCTCCTGCTTTATTCCCTATTTTCATTCTTTTTCCTTTATTTTTTTTTTTTTTAAATTATCCAGGTGGCCGAATCCAAACAGTTACACGGAGTTCCTTGAGAACTCCGTGTTCGGGGTCGGCACGGATACTAGGTATCTGGTATGACCATCACTAGTTGTTACACAATTTCTCCTGAGTACAGTGATACCCAGCATGTCAATGAAAACTACTACAGGCAAAATGCAAAGTACAGAAAGGAAGGATCGGTATGTTAGAGTGCAGCTTTTGTTGAGATAAGTTGCAGGTGCCATGTCACATTTGCAGAGCCCCCTAGGACCCAAGACCTTGAAAGTTTTTCCTTTTCTTCTCTTGTTACTTACACATTGTATTGTTTGGCGCATCTTATTTCCATTTATTTTATGGTTTAATTAAAGTTAAAGAGGTATTCTCATGTTCTTAAATATTAGTTGGTTAGACAACATGAAAATAGGAAGTTTTCATTTGACATGCGTTTTCTATCTGCTGTCATTTTTTTGCTATGGGAGATTTTCTCCTACATAGTGTACAGCGGTTTCCATAGAGAGCAACCACCAAAGCCTGGTCTAGTGTATGCAGTAGCTAAATTTCCAGTTGAGGAGTTAACTTCTGTAATACCAGCCACCTTGCTTCAGCCCATTCAATTTTATAGAGCAGTTAGCTGCTCACGTTGCACCAACTTCTTGTCAGTTCTTGACCCATTATCAATCCCATAAACTCACAATTCATGTCTCACCCCAGCTTTCACCATCTGTGGTTTCCAAAACAGTTCTCATAATCACTGGTCTCACTTTTCTGAGTCATGCACTTGTGCAAAAACCTATTATCTCTATATGCAAAGAAACTAATATAATGATTACACTGTATATTTCAGAACAAGCCACTGATAGACCAGTAATGTGTCACAGCAGCAGGAAGAAGTTACTAACAAGAAGCAAGAACACTGCGGGAGAGGAATGTCCTGGACATGGCAGTGTGAGGACGTGCTTTGCTGGAGCTCACACACCCGCCAGCTTGAGTCTCCTCTCCTGTTGTGCCCGCTGAGCCTGCAAAGTCCCCTAAGAAGAAGGCGGCACCCATGCTTACCCCGGCAGTGGTGAGTTTGAAGCCCCCAGGGAGCATGGCGCTTTTCCTCTCCGCTCCGACATCTGAATCCCCACGCATAGCCGGAGCCAAGATGGCGCTGGCCAGCTCTCAGCGTGCGCCAGGAGGGACTTCTCCAGAAAACGCTCGGAGCCCGGTGAGTACCAAAGGGGGAAGCTAGGCCCAGGGAGACCCCCCACAGGCCTGTGCAGTCGGCGGTGATGAGGCCCTGGATGTGTGGCCTGGCTGGGGAGAAGTGGTAACTTGGGGCAGCTTTCACCGGGAGACATGGGAGTGCCTGCAATCTTCAGCTCAGGAGGACCTTCTGCCTCTGAGGCGAGTGGATACAGTGGCTCCATTACCCCTCCTCAGCGCTCCTCTGAGGCTCCGGAACTGCAGGCTCTTAGGGAACTTATTCTGGCCCTGCCTAGTAAAAGAGACATGGAGGAAGTGGTGTAGAAAATAGAGCAGTCTCAAGTATCTGCATTGGTAGCAGTAAGAGAGGAGATTGGGGAGTCGGGTGACCGGGTCTCTGCTAATGAAGAGGCCCCAGGTGTCCCTGGAGAGCAGAATGGACCAGCTGGAGAGGGACTGCGAATTCTCCAATAACCGCATAGAAGATCTAGCGCTGCTCTTGGATGATCAAGAGAACAGGAGCAGCAGAAACAATGTCCGTCTGAACGGTATACTGGAGGACTGGGCTCAAGAGATTCTGCGTACAAGAGTTCTGGCTATTGTCACAAATAGGCCCATGGAAGTCACGTTTCTGTTTGACAGGATCCACAGAGTAACCAGGTCAAATGCTTGTCTCCCATCCTCATATGCCGCTTACAGTACTATGGGGACAAAGAACGGATCGTGCAGGGGGCCTGGTCACATGGTCCGGTGGAACTAGAGGGTGCTGTGGTGTCGTTCCCGGATGTCTCTGTTAGGACCCTGTACATGAGAAGGCAGATACATCCTCTCTTTTGCAGAATTAAGATAGTAAATGCCTCATACCGCTGGGGTCATCCATTCCACCTTATAGTCCGTAAAGATGACTCTATGTTCTTGCTTAAAAAACCTGCAGTGCCCCACGGGGCAGGTGGTTAATCTACTCGTTGCCGTGCCCTTGTGGGTCGGGTCAGACGATGTCACGGGTGGCCTTGCCCGGTTCCGTTGCCGTGAGGCGTGCAGTAAATGAAGGGAAAGCTGGGTGATTGGGAACGTTTGTCGTGACGCCACCTGTGGTATGCGGCCAGGGAGTAGCCGCCGCTGCAGAATTCCTCGCCGGGGCATGTGTTATGGCAGCCGGGATGGTGTCGCTCCCCACAGGCGGAGCGGGCCCCGGGTGGATAACAAAGGGTTTGGCAGTTCCCTAGGAGCACTGGAGCAAGGGGCAACGGCGTCGCTAATCAGAGTCTGAGTCAGCAACTGCGGTTCCAGATTTGTTTACTCACTGATTTAAAGGTGCACCCAGGTGCTGGTCTCTGCCGTCATGGGCTACGGTCAATCCCAAGCAAGTGGGAGGGACACCACCGGTGTTTGAGGAGAAAGATAGATCGTCCTTTTCCTAGGATGTCCCTCTCAGCAGTTAGGAACCTGGGCTAAGATAACGCTAAAAGCTCCTTGCCTAGTAAATTCGAAGAGTTCCAGAAGTGTCTTGTCAGATCTATGGACCCGACTCGTCTGTTTTATGTGAGTGTATTGCGCCTATTTCTACCCCCAAGTGGAACCCGCCCCCCAGGTGGCTGGCTTCAGTGACTGGGGAAGTCCCATGCATTGTGATGGCCACCCCGCTGTCTATCCTGAGCCAACCCCCCCTGTGAGAAGGTTCCTAAGCTGTATGTAAAGTGTGAATGTGGAACTCCGGTGATTAACCTTCCCCTTACCTGACATGGATAACGCACCTTAACTGAGGTGCTGTACCCTGTGGCGACTAGAGCCTCAGGGGCGCCACACATGCGGACCTCCCAAAGCTGTTTTCCTTCCTGGGGACGTCCGAGATGTCTGTACCTGACTGGCTTTCACTGGACTCGTTGGGTCCTCCAACTTTGAGAAGAGAGAAGGGGAGGGTTCCCCATATTGTCACGTTGGATGAAAGTGGCTGACTTGCTCTTTAAGTAGGGGTCTTCCCTTTTGGCTGTAGTTGTCTCCTTTTTCTTCTCCCATAACATTGTGGCCAATGTTAGTAGAGGTGGAATGACTTCTTCCTGTCACGTTCTCTCCCAGTCTCTTGTTACATAGCCAATCCTGTTTATGTTGCCGTTGCTTTTAGCTCGGACTGTGGGGTCTGGGGGAGGTGGGTGAGGGGAGAGGATACTGTGTGGCCCCTCCCTCGCGGGACTCCGAGGAGGGGAGGAGTCGGTTAATGTTCTCTTTTTGTGTGTGCGGGATAATATCCTTCTGCGTGTCTATACTTGTCCCCATCTTTTGTCCTGTGGGCCTCGGGCTGGTACCATGGTCTGTGAGCTTGTTTTGAGCTTTCTTCCCTTCTTACTTGTATGTTTTTTTCTATCTGTCGCTCTTTGCTCCTTCTTTTCCGTTCTCTATTTTCTTTTTATTTTCCCATCTCTTTATGCCCCTTGTGAGTGACTGGTCCCTTTGTCTGTTTGTTTAGGTTAATTGGTGTCTTTTTTCCCTCCCTTTTGTACCTATTTTCTGAACTGGGGGGTATTTCGGTGCCCAGTTGTTTGCTCCTCTGAAGGAATACCAGCAAAATATGACAAATCTTAAGCAGTAGGTGATGGGAGTGGGCTCCCTGAACATGAAAGGCCTGCATAGCCCCAAGAAGCACTGTATTCTGCTGAATATGCTGTGAAAGAACTGTATCCAGGTAGCATGTATACAAGAATCCCACTATTGCTCAGAATGGCCTTACAGGCTCTCAGATAAAAAGGTACCCCTTGGTGTACCACTCCCCCTCCCCGGACCCCAGGACCAGGGGGACAGCTATCTTGATTGCTAATTCAGTTCTCTGGGAGTTCCTAAAGTCGCGTTCAGATGAGGAGGGAAGGTGGCTTCTAGTAAAGGCCCATATCATGTCCTAGACCTTCACCCTAGCAGCGGCATATTTGCCAAACAAGGGTCAATGTTCCGCACTCCTTCGTCTCTTGGAATCAATGGAAGAATTTATGGAAAGTACATTGGTGTTGGGGTGGAACCTTAATGTAACCCTTGACCCCTCTGTAAATTGTTCAAAGGGGGCCTCGTACTTGGTACTTGTCTCAGTTATCCTTGCAATGCATTAGACCGGGTTTCCATGAGCATCAGTTGATAAACTCCTGGCAATTGATGCATCCATCAGAGATGGATTATACATTTTATTTGGCGGTCCAGGACTGTTATTCCTGTCTGGACTACTTCTTTGTCAAGCATGGTGATCTTCATTCTCTGGTGGTGGCGTCAATTGAGAGTATTGCATTCTCGGATCACGCTCTGGTCATTTTGTCGATCAAATTGGGGAATCCCATTGGTAGACAGAGTCACTGGACCCTGAGTACCTCATTGTTGGCTAATCCAACGGTAATGGAGGAGGTGCAGACTGCTCTGAAAGAATATTTGGAGGGTAAAATGTCGGGGGAGGTCTCACCTAATGTAGTGTGGGAAGCACATAAATGTGTTGTTAGGGGTCTCTTTATTAAACATGGGGTTCGATTAAAGAGGGAACGCGCCGAGGAGACCTCTGCTCTCTTGTCTGAAATTCGTCAGTTAGAACTTAAACATAAGGGTTCCATGGATGCTGTTGTTGGCACCCTTCTGATTAAGAAACGAGAGGAGTTATGCAGTTTACAGACTGATAAGGCCAAAAGTACATTGGTCAAATGCCAGCGTCACTTCTATGAGTTTGGAAACAAGAGTAGCAGAACCCTGGCTAGGGCATTACTGAGTCAGAGGTTACGGGGGTATGTTCCTAGGGTGCGGTCCCCTGGGGGTGGGTTGGCAGTGCTTCCTAGAGACAGTGCAGCTTTGTTTAATGATTTCTACTTTTTTTTTCTACGCCATTGGCATCTCTTGGTCAGAGAGTTCCCTTGAGGACCTCCGTAAGCGCATACTGCTCTATTTACACAACCCGAAAAATCCTTTATTAGAAATAAAAAACACTAACAAATTCCCTCATTACCAATTTATTACCCACAACAAAGCCCTCCTTGTCCGGCGTAATCCACGGTCCTCCAGCGTCGCATCCAGTTCTGCTGCATGCAGGTGACAGGACCTGCAGAATACACCGCCGCTCCTGTCAGCTCCACGCAGCTAATGAAGACAGCCGCGCGATCAGCTGAGCTGTCACTGAGGTTGCCCGCGGCCACCGCTGCATCCACCGCTGGATCCAGGTAACCTCAGTGACAGCTCAGCCGATCACAAGGCTCTCTTCATTAGCTGCGTGGAGGTGACAGGAGCGGCGGTGTCTTCTGCTGCTCCTGTCACCTGCATGCAGCAGAGCTGGATGCGACGCTGGAGGACCGTGGATTACGCTGGACATGGAGGGCTTTGTTGTGGGTAATTGGTGATGAGGGAATTTGTTAGTGTTTTTTATTTCTAATAAAGGATTTTTCGGGTGTGTGTGTGTTTTTTAACTGTAATTTACAGATTAATCATGGAAGGTTTCTCGGGGAGACGCCTGACATGATTAATCTAGGACTTTTTGGCAGCTATGGGCTGCCAATAACTCCTTATTACCCCGATTTGCCAACGCACCAGGGCAAATCGGGAAGAGCCGGGTACAGTCCCAGATCTGTCGCATCTAATGTATGCGGCAATTCTGGGCGTCTGCTGGCTGATATTGTTAGGCTGGGGGGCTCCCCATAACGTGGGGCTCCCCATCCTGAGAATACCAGCCTGCAACCATATGGCTTTATCTGGCTGGTATTAAAATAGGGGGGGACCGCACGCCGGATTTTTTAATTATTTATTTATTTACACGGCACACAGAGCCGCGCGGCATTAAATGAAGTCGGGTGAAGTTCACCTGCTTTTTTGACACGTCCCCAACGACCAGCTAGTCGCTCTGCAGGTCCGGATCGCTGTTAGTTCGTTGGCCAGGTCTGCCTGTTTGACAGCTCACCAGAGACTTTGTAGCGATCCCGGCTAGGTTGAGATCGCAGGTTGGATCGCTAGAAAGTCTCAGTGTGTAAACCCAGCTTAAGGCCCCTGGCCCGGATGGTCTACCTTTAATTTATTACAGGAAGTTGGGTCCTCTTCTTCATTCAGCGTTCCTTCAGGCTTTTAACAACGCGGCTTTATGTCTCTCAACCCCCTTCCTAGCGATACATTGGCTGCTGACATTGTAGTGATCCCAAAGGAGGGCAAGGACCCCTCCCTCTCTTGAAGCTATCGCCCTATCCCCCTACTCAATGCGGATTTGACGTTGTTTACTAGGATAGTGGGGTTTACTAGGATAGTGGGGGCAGGTTGTCACCCTTGCTGGGAGCGGTTCACCCTGACCAAGCGGGCTTTTTGCCTGGTAGAGAGGCTAGAGATAACACCACCAAGGCCTTAAACTTAATATATCAGGCAAGGATAGGTGGGTCACCTATGGCAGTTTTCAGGGTGAATGGCCAAACCTCGGAGAGGTTTCTTATCTCTAATACACTAGGCAGGGGTGTCCTCTGTCCTTACTGATCTTTGTATTATCGTTAGAACCCTTCTTATGCCATGTCAGCAACAACACAGACATTTCTGGTCCATGTATTCGAAATCGGGCATATAAGATTGTGGTGTATGCTGATTATCATTTATTTTTTTAGCACCAACCCCAGGATCTGCCTAACCTGATGAGAGAATTTGATACATTATCATCCCTCTCCAACTTCAAGATAAATATGTCCAAATCCGAGGCTCTGAATATCTCCTTTTCCCTGCATGTGGTGGTCTCCTTGGGGATCCATTTGGCAGCAGATGTTAATTCACTCTTTAGTCTAAATAATCTCCCCCTCTTGCGGACAATTAAAGAAGACTGCCAGAGGTGGTCCAGGGGCCTGTTTACCTGGTTTGGGAGATGCAACATTTTTAAAATGAATGTCCTTCCATGCCTTTCAGGCTTTGCCAATACGGGTCCCTAGTTGTTTCTTTAAGGAGGTCCCATCTTTACAAATGAAGTTTGTTTGGGCTAATAAGGCTACTTTCACACATCCGTTTTTTGCCGTCAGGCACAATCTGGTTTGTTTTTAATTTAAACAATAGACTCTATTTGTAAGTACAGTAAATCAGTAAATGAAGGCTACATGCCAAAAGATTTACAAAAAATACAAAATGTTGTTTTATTAAGCAATGCGATACATGGACACACAGTTAGTGCAATGAGTGAAAATAAAATCAATAACACACAGACAAAAAACAGGGCAGCTATGCGTGTCAGGATAAAATATCACGCCAATGTCTTGGCTACAAGGAAGATGTAATTATTAAGAGACCAAAAGTGATTGGAAGTGGCACAATGCAAAATAGCATGAATGTAAATATATCTGAATAGGTTGTACCAAAATCAACCACTAGAGGACGCACAAGGTTAGGTCACAGATTTAATGCAGGATACTGCAAACCACAGCCGAACAGTGTAGCAACAATGTGGCACAAATATTATAATAAATATGGGAGTTTATAATACATAAATAATGACCAGAAATGGTCTTTTACACTCTCAAAATTCATCACAAAAAGACTCATAAACCATAAACATGCCAACTGTTTCAGCAAAGAGGTAATATACATGTAATGTGCATATATGGTTGCAAAATGATTTTTTGTATATAAGTGATTGATAATGGTTCTACAAGAAAACAGTGCAACCAAAGGCTAGTAAACCTGTATAATGTGCAGCCTCACATCCCCAATGTAAAGTTACAGACCATAAGGTAAGCAATAAGAAGGCATGTTGCCATTGATCAGCAGGGGGAGATCATGCTGCACATAAAGGAGAAAATACTCCAGGAAGATGGAGCGACCCACCGAGGATAAAACCTGACTGAACACGCTGCCCTGCACCTCAACACGTGTTTCGCTTCCGCTTCATCGGGAGGTGCATCTCCCGATGAAGCGGAAGCGAAACACGTGTTGAGGTGCACATTCTACAGGTTTACTAGCTTTTGGTTGCACTGTTTTCTTGTAGGTTTGCAGTATCCTGCATTAAATCTGTGACCTAACCTTGTGCGACCTCTAGTGGTTGATTTTGGTACAACCTATTTAGATATATTTACATTCATGCTATTTTGCATTGTGCCACTTCCAATCACTTTTGGTCGCTTAATAATTACATTTTCCTTGTAGCCAAGACTTTGGCGTGATATTTTATCCTGACACGCATAGGTGCCCTGTTTTTTGTCTGTGTGTTATTGATTTTATTTTCACTCATTGCCCTAACTGTGTGTCCCTGTATCACATTGCTTAATAAAACAAAATTTTGTATTTTTTGTAAATCTTTTGGCACGTAGCCTTCATTTACTGATTTACGGTACTTACAAATAGAGTCCATTGTTTAAATTATTCTCTGCTTTGATAACTCTTGTTAAGGTTCATGCATCTTTAATATGGATCAGAGTATTCTTTTGTGGTTTACTTACAATCCGGTTTGTGCCTGATGCAACAGATCTGGCGCAGATTGTGTAAAACTGATGCGACAGATCCGGTAAAACGGATCCGTTGTAGCAGTTTGTACCGAGAATCCAGCTGTGGCTGCAGGTAACCTGAGTGACGTCATTACTGACAGTGCGGCTGACTTCAGTCACTTGGGCGACTTGCTGTCACAGTTGGAGGATCCAGCTGTGGCCGCGGGTAACCTCAGTGACGTCACCACTGATAGCTCCACGGCACAACTGAAGTGAGTCGAACTGACAGAGAACGGCGGTGCTCTACGGCTGCTCCCGTCAGCTTCCGATGTAGCAGAGCTGGATGCGTCGTGGGACCTCGTGTGGATTATGTCGGACCTGGAGGGGTGTTTGGGGATTAATAAAGTGATGAAAGAGGGTGGTTTTTTGTCTTTTATTTTCAAATAAAGGATTGTTTGTGTTTATTTACTTTCAGTACAAATTAATCATGGCAGGTGTCTCATAGACACCTGCCATGATTAACCTAGGACTTAGGGTACCGTCTCACTAAACGACGTTCCAGCGATTCCGACCACGTTACGACTTGTTCAGGATCGCTGGTGCGTCGCTACATGGTCGCTGGTGAGCTGTCGCTCAGGCAGATCTCACCAGCCACCAGCGTCTCTGCGCTTGGTAACCAGGATAAATATTGGGTAACTAAGAAAAGCACTTTGCTTGGTTACCCGATATTTACCCTGGTTACCAGCGTACACCGCTTAGCGCTGGCTCCCTGCACACGTAGCCAGGGTACACATCAGGTTACTAAGCAAAGCGCTTTGCTTAGTTACCCGATATTTACCCTGGTTACCAGCATACGCTACGCTGCTTACAGAGTCGGTGCTCGTTGGTCTCCCGCCGTCAAACACGCCGATGTGTGCTGCACAGCAGGAGACCAACGAGCAAAAAATGAACCAGAACAGTGTGTAACGATCAGCGATTTCACAGCAGGGGCCAGGTCGCTGCTTAGTGTCACACACAGCGAGATTGCTGATGAGGTCACTGGTACGTCACAAAACCTGTGACTCATCAGCGATCTCGCTATGTGAGAAGCACCCCTTAGTGGCAGCTATAGGCTGCCATTAACTCTTTATTACCCCGATTGCCACCGCACCAGGGCAATTCGGGATGAGCCGTGTAGAGTCCCGGGACTGTCGCATCTAATGCTGGCTGATATTTTTAGGCTCGGGTGCTCCCCATAACGTGGGGCTCCCCATCCTGAGACTACCAGTCTTCAGCCGGGTGGCTTTACCTTGGCTAGTATCAAAATTGGGGGGGACCGCACGCCATTTTTTTTTTAATTATTTATTGATTTTACTGCAAGAGTTAGACCCACCCACGGGCGGCTGTGATTAGTTGCAGTGAGACAGATGGGGGACTCAGCGCGGGGATGGGTCTGACTGCAACCAATCATAGTCGCCGGTGGGTGGGGGAAGCAGTGAATATGATATGGAATAATAAGCGGCCGGCATTTTCAAAGCAGAAGCCGCCGGAGCTTTGTGACAGCTGTGCAGCGCCATGCCGGTGATCGATGAGTATGAAAAAGAGAGGGAGAGACAGAGAGACAGAGATTTTACACATCACAGCATGCTTGGTTAAAAAAAAAAAACTGATCCATCGGTAGAATGCGTTTTTGCCGCATTACAACGGATCCGGAACCCATAGGCTTTCATTTTACAACACACCGCACAGCGCCGGATCCGGTGCAGTGTGTTTTTTTGCCGGTGACAAAAAAACGTTCCCTTGTGCATCCTTTCCGGCAGCCAGACCCAGAAATTTCGCCGAATCCGGCGCACACCGGATGAAACGCAAGGGCATTAGGCACAATCCGGCGCTAATACAATTCAATGAGGATAAAAAACGCATTCGTCGCCGGATCCGCTTTATCTGGTATTCACCGAATTGTGCCTGATGGAAAAAGCCGAATGTGTGAAAGCAGCCTAAACCAGCACGGCTATCTTGTTCCCTGCTAAGTAGACACAAGAGTAGGGGTGGTTTGGGCATTCCGGATTTGAAATTATATTATTGGTCCTCTCATCTGGTTAGGGTGGTGGACTGGTGTCAGCATGCCTTAACAAAACCCCGGGTGTTTGTGGAGCAGAGCTTTTCAAATATCTACCTCCCGGCCGCTCCCTGTCTCACTAAAACTCTCTTACAGACTTTGGGGTCCCACCCGACGATTGGCGCAATGTTGAAGTGCTGCGCACAGCGAACTGTCCATAAGTAACTGCTCCCTGTGCCCTCGCCGCTCTCACCCATAATAAGCTCTTCTGAGTCCCCCCCCCAGTATCACAGGTCCTGTCTTCAGAAGCTGGATTTTAAGTAATAGATTCAGAGCCTGTCAGCTGGGGTTTGGTGGTTTTCCTTGTCTGACCTACAGGGTGTCGTGCTGCCTCAGCCATTGGGGGTGTGGAGAGCCATGCAACGCAGGCATTTTCTTGGTTCACTCCCCCAGTTTGACCATTTCGCTGGCCCCTCACTGAATTTGAAAAAAATTGTCTGGGTGAGGGGGTTGTGCGTCATTCTCTCTCTCCTGTCTATGCCATGTTGGTCAACCCAGTCAAGGGACAGCAGATAACTGGGGGCTGATAATATTAGGGTAGGAAGGATGGCATCAAGCCCAGGTATTAGTAAAGGGTGTGTGTCTATCAGACACTCCCATTACTAATCCAGTAGTTGGAGATAGAAAATTAAATTTTATTTAAACAAACATCCTCCGACTACAGCTTTTCTACAATTTATTTAAAATGTTAGCAAAAAAAAAAAAAAGTCTGCTGTAATCCATATCGAGGTCCTACAATGTACCCAAAAGCGAACCTGAAAGACATGAAAAGAGAAAATTAGTAAAGAAATAAAGACGAGACACCCTCATTCACCAATTTATTTCCCTGCAAAATCCCTAATCCAGGTCCACCGTAATCCATAGTGAGGTCCCGCAATGTTCCCAGACTCAGTGTCCTAGACAATAAAGAACAGAATATTTCCCTTTGGCTGGAACAGTAGCCACTGCAGGCTCACAGACCACTGCCGTGGTTCTCACACAGCAAACTGCGATGACCTCATGAGGGCACCACAGGTCACAATTGTAGGTCACACAGTAGCTTGTGACTCACCATGGGCAGTGACAAGTGGAGACGTCATGAGTTCAACTCAATTCACTGCCCACCGCGGTTCTCCTGTGCTCGCACGAAGTATCGCAAAGTCGTCAGCAATGAACTGCGGTGAACTCATTACTTCAGTGACCGGCTCTCGCGATACTTCGAGAACCGCAGAGGGCCGTGAACTGATTTGAACTCATGTTGTTACCCCTCATCTCTGCCCGCGGCGGGTTACAAGCTACTGTATGACCCACATGCTGTACCATGGTTATCACACACCAGTGTGTGAGCCAGCATTGGCTGCTGTCTCAGCCAATGGGGAATATTATGTTCTTATTTAGCTGGGACACCGAGTCTGGGAACATCATGAGACCTCGCTATGAATTACAGTGGATCTGGATATGGTGTTTTATAGGAAAATAAATTGGTGAATGAGGGTCTCTCGACTTTATTTCTTTACTAATTTTCTCTTTTTATGTCTTTCAAGTTCAGTTTTGGGGAACGTTGCAGGACCTTTTGTTTGCTAAAATTTTAAATACATTGGTTAAAGTGGGCTGTTTGTTCAAATAACATTTTATTTTCTATTTCCAACTACTGGATTGATAATGGGAGTGTCTGATAGACGCCCACCCTTTACTAATACCTAGGCTTAATGACAGTTGGCATCTCACAGTTGGCATCAACAAACAAACACGCAGCCAAACACGCACTGAAACGCATGCAGTTTTACCGGTATGTTTTTGCCATTGGTGCGTTTTTTGCATCTAAAAACACATCAAAAAAATGCAGCGTGCGCACATAGCCATACCTGATCTGAACTCCAATTGAAGTGAGTAATTGGCCAGTTCGGCTCTCCGCCCAGATGCAGCCAGCCATAAACAAAACACTTCCAGGGGAGGGTGAACTGGGATTTTTCCATTTTTTTGTTGGTGCACCCTACAGATCATGCTGTTGCTACCGCCAATGCGAGCCGATCAAACACTGAAAGTGGCTCACTTAGGGCTGAGCACCGAGTGTACCCGAGAAAAGTAATGGTCAAACGTATGGTGATCATAGGTAAAGCACCAGAACTCCGCTCATCTCTAGTGACAAGAGAATAAACAAAAATATATGGAAAACTGTACATGTATAAATGAAGGGGCCAAACATATACTGCTCATCAAATGGTAGAAGACATTATACACCCAAACATATAAATACCTGTAACTATTCCAGTATATGAACAAATATATAAAAACCACATGTAATATATAAATATTATTGGTGAGGTAGTAAAAGGCACTAGTGAAATAAAAATATTGGGATAAAATCTGACCAAATCATGGTATCGATATAAAATACTTACTAATATCGTAATAGAACTGACGCATAAAAATAGTATATTAAATAAATCTCCATAAGGAAAGATGTAACTAAAATGTACCAAAAATAGTGTCTAGATATTATACAGATTAGAGAATGGTAAAAATAAAATATGCAAATCTGTATCACTGTATCTAGAAGATACGATAAAAAGTGTAAAATTACATAAAGGATAAACTGTGAATAAAATGATAAAAATATATTTAAGATAGTAAAGTATACCGTAGATGAAACGAAGAATACCAACTAAATGGGGAACATAAAAACCTATTATATGATCTAAACCATATGGGTTTAGAGTGAAATTTTTAGATTAAAGGGGGCTTTACACGCTGCGACATCGCTAATGCGGAGTCGTTGGGGTCACGAAATTGGTGACGCACATCCGGCCGCATTAGCGATGCCGTTGCGTGTGACACCGATAAGCGATTTTGCATCGTTGAAAAAACGTGCAAAATCGCTAATCGGCGACATGGGGGTCCATTCTTAAAAATTGTTACTGCAGCAGTAACGAAGTTGTTCCTCGTTCCTGCGGCTGCACACATCGCTGTGTGTGACGCCGCAGGAACGAGGAAGCTCCCCTTACCTGCCTCCTGGCCGCTATGCAGAAGGAAGGAGGTGGGCGGGATGTTACGTCCCGCTCATCTCCGCCCCTCCGCTGCTATTGGGCGGCGGTTCAGTGACGCTTCAGTGACGTTGCTGTGACGCAGCACGGACCGCCCCCTTAGAAAGGAGGCGGTTCGCCGGTCACAGCGACGTCACCGGACAGGTAAGTATGTGTGACGGCTCTGGGCGATGTTGTGCGGCACGGGCAGAGATTTGCCCATGTCGCGCAACAGATGGGGGCGGGTACCCACACTAGCGATATCGGGACCGATATTGCAGCGTGTAAAGTAGCCTTTAGTATGTTTGTGTTAAATCTGTAGATTTAGTATATTTCTTTCTTTTTAAGAATTTTCATCCTGTTAGGAAGATAAGAGGGAACCAATTCAATAGGAATAATTGAAATTTTTGGTAGCCTTTTTATTATGTTTGATAGTACAGTGTTGGCAAAGTCCGTGTTGCATAAAGCCTTTGACAATGATTGCACAGTGAGAGATCAACCTTCAGTTTCGGGTTTCAGTAGTTTTGACCACTTAAAACACTACCCCTTTAAGTAAAGGTGTAGTGATCTTTAATGGGAATCTTGCAGCAGGTTTTTGCTATTTAATGAGAGCAGAACGATGTAGTAGCAGAGACCCTGATTCCAGCAATGTGTCACTTACTGGGTTGCTTGTTGAAGTTTCAAGAAAATCAGTGTTTTTTTAGCAGGAGATTATGGCACTAGGCAACTAGTCCTTCAGTGATATACTCCTTGTGCTGTGTAAAACCGCCCCATCAATGATTGACAGCTTTCTGCCTATGCACAGTGTATATAGAAAACTGCCAATTAGTAGTGATATGGGCGGGTTTATACAGATTAGAAAAAGGAGGACTCTGAGTCAGTATCAGATTGTATAAAAAGAGCTTATCATTCAGAAAACTACTTGCTCTACAGCAAAAAAATAAACTCACTTTTATCAAAATGACAGGAATAAGACTCTCTGCCCCTACATCTTGCTGCTCTTACATTACATAGCAAAAACCTGGTGACAGATTCTCTACAAGCTCATTAAAGAACTGATCATCTTGGGAAAAGAAGAGGGAAAAAAATGTTTTTATGTTTATTTATGAACATGGTCAATACAAAGAATTAGAAAACCATATATTCCAAGAATGGAGTAGAGTACATTACCTATTTTAGGTAAAGGGACTATCAACATTAGTATAAGGAAAGGTTATTTACAGTTAGGCTATGTTCACATACAGAGTTTTTACCGATTTTTTTTCTAAAGCAAATAATTACTCTATTGACAGTAAAATGCATCATTTAAAACAGAGGCTCTGCAGTTTACATTGCATGTTTAAAGGGAACCTGTCACCAGATTTTTCACTATTAAACTAAAAGTGTCCCCTTCTGCAGCTCCTGGGCTGCATTCTATGAAGGTGCACCTTGTTCCTGACTAAACTTGTAGACCCCAGAAATAACTTTATAAAATCTGACCACCAGGTATGCTAATTACCTTATCTAGTCAGATGGGCGTGATCATTTTCTGCTACTTTTCCTCCCTCTGGCCACGTTCGCCGTCCTCCTTTCCTGATTGACAAGGATGGCGCCACCGTCGTCATCCATGTTTCTAGGCCAAATCTCGCGCAGTTAGCTCTGCCACATCTCGGGCCGAGCAGGAAACATAGTTGTCCTCGTGCGCACCGGTGAGGTATTTGCGCAGGCGCAAGATTATGGTCGGGTACAAGGATGAGGCTGGTGAGCTCATGCACAGCGCCAACCATAATCTCGTGCCTGCGCATATACCTCACCGGCGCGCACGAGGACAACTATGTTTCCTGCTCGGACGCAATGTGGTAGAGTGAACTGTACCTGCGCGAGATTTGGCCGAGCAGCATGGATGACGACGGTGGCGCCATCCTTGTCAATCAGGAAAGGAGGACGGCGAACGTGGCCAGAGGGAGGAAAAGTAGCAGAAAATTATCACGCCCATCTGACTAGATAAGGTAATTAGCATACCTGGTGGTCAGATTATATAAAGTTATTTCTGGGGTCTACAAGGATAGTCAGGAACAAGGTGCACCTTCATAGAATGCAGCCCAGGAGCTGCAGAAGGGGACACTTTTAGTTTAATAGTGAAAAATCTGGTGACCGGTTCCCTGTAATAAAGATAGTCTTGTTCACCAACAAACTCTCCAAAAATGCTAAAAGAATGGACATGCTGCAGATTTAATAAATGCTGCAGTGCTCAAAGTCAGGAATAAAGTATGTGCTGGAGATTTCTGAAAGCTCTGTTTTTCCTGGTACTGTAAAAGCAGCTTTTCTGCAGAAAAAAATGCTGCAAAAACGCAGTGTGTGTGTGTGTGTGTGTGTGTGTGTGTGTGTGTGTGTGTGTGTGTGTGTGTCCGGGATTGGCATCTGCACCGTTGCAGCTTCAGCCACAAAGGTTTGCACACTCACACGTCTGGACCCCAAAAGCGTCATAGCCTATGTTTTGAGGGAAAATTTTAACGCCACGCTTTACAGTTATTCAACAAAAAACCTGCCTCCATTAAAGCGAATGGAGCTGGGAGCCACAGTGCAGCCAGAACTTCAGAAGAATGCGCAGCCACGCCCTTAAATGGAATGTTGGCGTGTCACAATGCAGCCAGAGAAAGAGACAGACACAGACAGGGAAAGAGGCAGACACAGACAGGGTAAGAGTCAGACATAGACAGGGTAAGACACAGACACAAAGAGACAGATACAGACAAAAAGACAGACTGACAGGGAAAGAGACAGACAGGGAAAGAGAAGGAAAAAGAGAGAAAGGTTAAGAAACAGATACAGACAGGTAAAGAGACAGACAAAGAGACAGACAGACACAGGGAAACAGACAGACAGGGAAAGAGAGGGAAAGAGACAGACAGGGTAAGAGACAGACAAAGACAGGTAAAGAGACAGACACAGGGAAAGTGACAGAGGGAAAGAGGGAAAGAGACAGACAGGGAAAGAGAGGGAAAGAGACAGACAGGGAAAGAGAGGGAGAAAGAGATAATAGACAGGGAAAGAGATTGAGACAGACGGAGAAAGAGACAGAGACAGTCAGAGACAGACAGGGAAAGACAGACAGACAAAGAGATAGAGAGAGAGAAAGAGAGAGATATACAGAGGGGGAGACAGACAGAGAATGGGAGAGAAACAGAGAGACAGTTACTATCCCGGGCAGCGCCGGGTGCTACAGCTAGTATCTGTAAATAAGGGACGTTCCTGACGTCACCGTTCATCGGAATTTCTGGTTTTCGCTGTGTGCTGCTTCTCAAACTCTATGGAGCCTTGTTCTGAGCCTCGTTCTGAGCCTCCATAGTCTTTGATCATTGTGCAATGTCTTGGTAAGCGCCGGACTGCGTGGGATCTTTGCTTTTTAATAAATTGGTGAACTAGTGACTGTGTCTTGTTTTTATTTCTCTCTGTTTATGTTTTTCTGGTTTCCATTTGTGGACTATGGCGGATTTCTTGGACTACGGCAGTCCTGCTGCTTTTTTTTTATTTAGTAAAGTGGTGAATGATGGAAAGTGTTGGGGAGTGTTTATTTTAAGAAAGTATTTTTTACGTGTGTGTATTTTTTTTATTACTGGGTTAGTAATGGGGGCGTCTGATAGACGCTTCTCCATTACTAATCCCTGGGCTTGATGCCAGCTGACACAACACAGCTGACATCAACCCCAACTACCATTACCCGATTGCCAGTGCACCAGGGACGAGCAGAGGCAAAGCGCCAGAATTGGCGCATCTAATGTGATGTGCTACTTCTGGGGTGGCTGTGTGCTGCTATTTTTACTCTGAGAAGGCCCATGGTTATAGGCTTAGTGCAATCAGGAAGATCTGAGGAAAAGTGCCAGAATTGGCGCATCTAATGTGATGCGCCACTTCTGGGGTGGATGCTTGCTGCTATTTTTAGTCTGGGAATGACCATGGTTATTTGCCCCTGCAGCACCAGGGCAATCAGGAAGAGCCAAAGCAAAGTGCTAACATCTATTGTGAGGTGCCACTTCTTGGATAGCTGTGGGACGCTATGTTTAGGCTGGGAAGGGGCCAATAATCATAGGCCATCCAAGCCTGATAATACCAGCCCCCAGCTGTCTGCTTGACCTTTGTAGTTCTCAAAAGTAAAGGGGTCCCCGTTTTTTTCTATTGATTTATTTAATCATAAATAGATGTCCAATAAGCTCCACAGGGTACAATTTTATTATATGTCGGGAGGTTTTGCAGTTGAGGTAATACTTTTGGAGTTGATGTCAGCTTTGTAATGTCAGCTGTCATCAAGCCCAGGGGTTAGTATTGGAGAGGCGTCTATTAGACACCCCCATTACTAACCCAGTAAGTATAAAGAGGAAAAAAAACACACCCAAAAATAGTTTATTTGAAAAAAAAACCACTCCAAACGCTTTCCTGTTTCACCAATTAATTTAAATAAAAACCCAGGCAGGTCAGATGTAGTCCAGGGAATCTGACGTAGTCCACAAATGGAAATATGAAGGACACAAAAAGAGAGAAAGCATTATTATATGTGGGGGGCTGTGCAGTTATTTGTCTGTTTTGGTATCTGCCTATATCTATATATTTATGTCTATAGTATTCATTGCTGTATAAAAAAAAAAAAAACTAGAAAAATGCAGGGGAAAAACAAATGCAAAAACGCGAAAATTTTCCCCGCGAAAAGAGGCACCAAACACTTTACATGTGTACAGAGCCTAAAGGGGGCTTTACACGCTGCGATATCGGTACCGATATCGCTAGCGTTCGTACCCGCCCCTGTCGGTTGTGCGTCACGGGCAAATCGCTGCCCGTGACGCACAACATCGCTAACACCCGTCACACTACTTACCTGCCCTGCGACGTCGCTGTGGCCGGCGATCCGCCTCCTTTCTAAGGGGGCGGGTCATGCGGCGTCACAGCGACGTCACACGGCAGCCGTCCAATAGAAGCGGAAAGGCGGAGATGAGGGGGACGTAAGATCCCGCCCACCTCCTTCCTTCCGCATTGCCGGTGGAGGCAGGTGAGGAGATGTTTGTCGCTTCTGTAAATGAGGGTGAAAAAAAAGCTTCTGTTTAGAAATGCGCTTTGGAAAAAGTTGAGTGTTTTTTGTATTTTCCAAGTCATCATCCTTGGCTGCCTGCTGCAGCTGCTGTGCAGGGGCTAATCATGTCATATGCTAATCATCATGCTGTGTGTAAGCTCTGCCACTGAGCATATGTGCTGCCGAAGCTAGCACAAACTGCTAACCGACGTGTCCGCTATATATAGTCCTATAAAAAAGAACATTTGAAGTTAGGGAGATTATTTTTAAAATTTGTTAATTCTGAAAGGTTTCATGTAGCATACTATGAATGTTGCAATGAAACTGTAACTCATCAGGGAAAAAATAAGTAATAATTTGTCACATAATATGCAAATGAGATCCGCGCCACCGCACAGGATCCTGGGAGAACATGGGGCCTATTTCCTACTGTACAAAGGGCATTACTATCATACCTTCCAACCGTCCCGGATACAGCGGGACTATCACACTTTGCATTGTTTGTCCTGTTGCCACGGGCGGGAGGGCCGTATCCCGGGCTCCGCCCACCCACTCTCTCCCCGCCTCCCTGCTTTTCCCTCCTACCATCCTAACACGTGACGTGGCATAACAGAGAGGAGCGCGCTGCCCGAAACTAGTCTCGGTCTGCTCTGTGCTGCTGCTAAGGTATGTAAACTGAATCTCCCCAGCGCTGATTCCCCTCCCCCCGCCCCCGACCGGAGCATGAGATCCTCTATTTCTCTGACTCCCTGTGTCCTTATCTATCGTGTGTGCCTGCCCTGCAGCATTGAGAATCACACAGTGTTTTCTTCTCAATGCTGCAGGCACACCACGGTAGATCAGGACATTGGGGAGAGGACAGTGTGTACTTACCACTTGTGTCCTCTCCTGCAGGTGCACAGCACTGGCCGGTAATATGCAAAGATAGAAGCATTGCCAATGCTTCTATCAGCTACCGACCACTGATCCCCTGCCTGGCAGAGTTGCTGTTCACACATCAGTTTTTTCCCAATCAGGCACAATCTGCTTTGTGCCTGATGCAACGGATCTGTCTCAGATTGTGAAAAAACTGATGCGACGGATCCGTTTTGTTTTTTTTATGCTGAGAGAGACCCCAGACGCACACACGCAGGCACTACCTCGCACGCATCATCACCGCACACGCCAACACTACCCAGCACGCATCATCACCGCACACGCCAGCACTACCCAGCACGCATCATCACCGTACACGCCAGCACGCATTATCACCGCACACGCCGGCACTACCCAGCATGCATCATCACCGCACACGCCAGCACTACCCAGCATGCATCATCACCGCACACGCCAGGACTACCCAGCACGCATCATCACCGAACACGCCAGCACGCATCATCACCGCACATGCCGGCACTACCCAGCAAGCATCATCACCGCACACGCCGGCACTACCCAGCACGCATCATCACCGCACACGCAGGCACTACCCAGCACGCATCATCACCGCACACCCCTGCACTACCGCACGCATCATCACCGCACACCCCTGTAGTACCCAGCACGCATCATCACCGCACATGCAGGCACTACCCAGCATACATCATCACCGTACACACAGGCACTACCCAGCACGCATCATCACCGCACACGCAGGCACTACCCAGCACGCATCATCACCGCACACCTCTGCACTAACACACGCATCATCACCGCACACGCCGGCACTACCCAGCACGCATCATCACCGCACACGCAGGCACTACCCAGCACGCATCATCACCGCACATGCAGGCACTACCCAGCACGCATCATCACTGCACACCCCTGCAGCATTATTACCACACACACCGGCACTACCCTGCACGCATCATCACCACACACAACCCGGCATTACCTCAGTGACGTCACCGCTGACAGCGCGACTCTCTTCAGTTGCTGTGTGGAGCTGATAGAGAGAGGCGGTGTTCTACTGCCTTTGCTGTCAGCTTCATGTAGCAGAGCTGAAATCGTCGTGGGACCTCTGTGGATTACGTCGGACCTGGAGGGGTATTTGGGGATTTTAATAAAATGGTGAAAGAGGGTGGTTTTTTGCCTTTTATTCCAAATAAATGATTTTTTTGGGTGTATGTGTTTATTTACTTTCACTTACAGGTTAATCAATGGGGGTGTCTCATAGACGCCTGCCATGATTAACCCCTTATTACCCCGATTGCCACCGCACCAGGGCAATTCAGGAAGAGCCGGGTAGAGTCCCTGGACTGTCGCATCTAATGCATGCGGCAATTCCGGGCGGCTGCTGGCTGATATTTTTAGGCTGGGGGGCTCCCCATAACGTAGAGCTCCCCATCCTGAGAATACCAGCCTTCAGCCGTGTGGCTTTATCTTAGCTGGTATCAAAATTGGGGGGTAACCGCACGCCGTTTTTCTTTTAATTATTTATTTATTTTACTGCACAATATAGACCCGCCTACCGGCTGCTGTGATTGGTTGCAGTGAGGCAGCTGTCACTCAGCGTGGGGGCGTGTCTGCCTGCAACTAATCATAGGCGCCGGTGTGCGAGGAAAGCAGGGAATACGAGATTGAATAATTAGCGGCCGGCATTTTCAAATCAGGAGAAGCCGCCGGAGCAGTGTGACAGCCGTGCAGCCCTGCGCCGGTGATCGGTGAGAGTGAGTGAATAAGTCAGTGAGTCAGTCAGTGAGTGAGAGAGTTTGAGAGTGAGTGATTGATTGATTTTCTGACAAGCAATGAATATATATCACTTCTGGGCATGCTCAGAAGTAAAAACCGGATACGGTACATGCTTCCGGCGTTTGAAGCATGACACCGAATCCGGCTCGCATAGACTTTCATTATGCACCATGCCGCACAGTGCCGCACCCGGAGCTATGCATTTTTTTGCCGCTGGGAAAAAAGGTTCCTCTCTGCGTCCTGTGCGGCCGCCGGAGTAACGTTTTTTGCCGCATCAGGCAAAAACGGATCAAACGCAAGTACATGCGGCACAATCCAGCGCTAATAAAAGTCTATGAGGAAAAACCACACCCGGCGGCAAAAAAAACCCACATGCGTTTTTCCTGCAAGGCGCCGGATTGTGCCGCACAGCAAAAACCTGATGTGTGAACATACCCTTAGCTGCACACCCTGTTCAGCTCTCCTAGGTCCTAGCTGCCTGCACACCCTGTTCAGCCCTCCTCCTGGGTCCTAGCTGCCTGCACACCCTGTTCAGCTCTCCTCCTGGGTCCTAGCTGCCTGCACACCCTGTTCAGCTCTTCTCCTGGGTCCTAGCTGCCTGCACACCCTGTTCAGCCCTCCTCCTGGGTCCTAGCTGCCTGCACACCCTGTTCAGCCCTCCTCCTGGGTCCTAGCTGCCTGCACACCCTTTTCAGCTCTCCTCCTGGGTCCTAGCTGCCTGCACACCCTGTTCAGCTTTTCTCCTGGGTCCTATCTGCCTGCACACCCTGTTCAGCTCTCCTCCTGGGTCCTAGCTGCCTGCACACCCTGTTGAGCTCTTCTCCTGGGTCCTAACTGCCTGCACACCCTGTTTAGCTCTCCTCTTGGGTCCTAGCTGCCTGCACACCCTGTTCAGCTCTTCTCCTGGGTCCTAGCTGCCTGCACACCCTGTTCAGATCTTCTCCTGGGTCCTAGCTGCCTGCAAACCCTGTTCAGCTCTTCTCCTGGGTCCTAGCTGCCTGCACACCCATTTCAGCTCTCCTCCTGGGTCCTAGCTGCCTGCACACCCTGTTCAGCTCTCCTCCTGGGTCCTAGCTGCCTGCACATCCTGTTCAGCCCTCCTCCTGGGTCATAGCTGCCTGCACACCCTGTTCAGCTCTCCTCCTGGGTCCTAGCTGCCTGCACACCCTGTTCAGCCCTCCTCCTAGGTCCTAGCTGCCTGCACACCCTGTTCAGCTCTCCTCCTGGGTCCTAGCTGCCTGCACACCCTGTTCAGCTCTTCTCCTGGGTCCTAGCTGCCTGCACACCCTGTTCAGCTCTTCTCCTGGGTCCTAGCTGCCTGCACACCCTGTTCAGCTCTCCTCCTGGGTCCTAGCTGCCTGCACACCCTGTTCAGCCCTCCTCCTGGGTCCTAGCTGCCTGCACACCCTGTTCAGCTCTCCTCCTGGGTCCTAGCTGCCTGCACACCCTGTTCAGCTCTCCTCCTGGGTCCTAGCTGCCTGCACACCCTGTTCAGCTCTCCTCCTGGGTCCTAGCTGCCTGCACACCCTGTTCAGCTCTTCTCCTGGGTCCTAGCTGCCTGCACACCCTGTTCAGCTCTTCTCCTGGGTCCTAGCTGCCTGCACACCCTGTTCAGCTCTCCTCCTGGGTCCTAGCTGCCTGCACACCCTGTTCAGCACTCCTCCTGGGTCCTAGCTGCCTGCACACCCTGTTCAGCTCTCCTCCTGGGTCCTAGCTGCCTGCACACCTTGTTCAGCTCTCCTCCTGGGTCCTAGCTGCCTGCACACCCTGTTCAGCCCTCCTCCTGGGTCCTAGCTGCCTGAACACCCTGTTCAGCCCTCCTCCTGGGTCCTAGCTGCCTGCACACCCTGTCCAGCTCTCTCCTCCTGGGTCCTAGCTGCCTGCACACCCTGTTCAGCCCTCCTCCTAGGTCCTAGCTGCCTGCACACCCTGTTCAGCTCTCCTCCTGGGTCCTAGCTGCCTGCACACCCTGTTCAGCTCTCGTCCTGGGTCCTAGCTGCCTGCACAACCTGTTCAGCCCTCCTCCTGGGTCCTAGCTGCCTGCACACCCTGTTCAGCTCTTCTCCTGGGTCCTAGCTACCTGCACACCCTGTACAGATCTCTCCTCCTGGGTCCTAGCTGCCTGCACACCCTGTTCAGCACTCCTCCTGGGTCCTAGCTGCCTGCACACCCTGTTCAGCTCTCCTCCTGGGTCCTAGCTGCCTGCACACCCTGTTCAGCTCTTCTCCTGGGTCCTAGCTGCCTGCACACCCTGTTCAGCTCTCCTCCTGGGTCCTAGCTGCCTGCACACCCTGTTCAGCTCTTCTCCTGGGTCCTAGCTGCCTGCACACCCTGTTCAGCTCTTCTCCTGGGTCCTAGCTGCCTGCACACCCTGTTCAGCTCTCCTCCTGGGTCCTAGCTGCCTGCACACCCTGTTCAGACCTCCTCCTGGGTCATAGCTGCCTGCACACCCTGTTCAGCTCTCCTCCTGGGTCCTAACTTCCTGCACACCCTGTTCAGCCCTCGTCCTGGGTCCTAGCTGCCTGCACACCCTGTTCACTCTACTTCTGGATCCTAGCCGCTTGCACACCCTGTAGTTAACTCCCTGCCTGTTCTGCACATTGCTGATCTGTGGCGGCTCAGAGCGATCACGGACAGCTTCTGCATTTTCAGTTTGCTGGATGGGTGTAGATGGGGAGTGGATATGGGTGTGGCCGTTTGTAAAATGGGTGTGGTTAGGGGTGTGGCCTAAAAAATTGCCTGCGCGCCGCAAACTTTATCCCTCTTTACTTTCTTTAAAAGTTGGGAGGTATGTTACTATGGTACAGGGCCACACGGGGGAATTCCTAAGGTACATGGGGCATTACTACTGCACAGGGGGCATTACAATTTTACAGGTGCTCACAAGAAGCATTACTACTGTACAGGAGGTATTAGTATTGTACAGAGGCTCACAGGGGGCAATACTACTGTACGAGGGGGCATTATTTTTTTACATGGGGGTCACAGTTGGGCAATACTACTGTACAGGGGGGCATTATTACTGTACTGGGGCTCACAGGGGAAATTACTACTGCACAACGGAGCATTACTACTGTACATGGGGTCAAAGGTGGGCAGTACTACTGAACTTGGGGGCATTGCTATTGTACAGGGGGCATTACTACTGTGCAGGGGGCATAACTACTGTGCAGGGGGCATAACTACTGTACAGGGGGCATAACTACTTTACAGGGGGCATTACTACTGTGCAGGGGGCATTACTACTGTGCAGGGGGCACTACTACTGTGCAGGGGGCATAACTACTGTACAGGGGGCATTACTACTGTGCAGGGGGCATTACTACTGTGCAGGGGGCATTACTACTGTGCAGGGTGCATAACTACTGTACAGGGGGCATAACTACTGTACAGGGGGCATAACTACTTTAAAGGGGGCATTACTACTGTGCAGGGGGCATTATTACTGTACTGGGGCTCACAGGGGAAATTACTACTGCACAACGGAGCATTACTACTGTACATGGGGTCAAAGGTGGGCAGTACTACTGATCTTGGGGGCATTGCTATTGTACAGGGGGCATTACTACTGTGCAGGGGGCATAACTACTGTGCAGGGGGCATAACTACTGTGCAGGGGGCATAACTACTGTACAGGGGGCATAACTACTGTACAGGGGGCATAACTACTTTACAGGGGGCATTACTACTGTGCAGGGGGCATTACTACTGTACAGGAGGCACTACTACTGTGCAGGGGTCATAACTACTGTACAGGGGGCATTACTACTGTGCAGGGGGCATTACAACTGTGCAGGGGGCATTACTACTGTGCAGGGGGCATTACTACTGTGCAGGGGGCATAACTACTGTACAGGGGGCATTACTACTGTGCAGGGGGCATTACTACTGTACAGGGTGCATAACTACTGTACAGGGGGCATAACTACTTTACAGGGGGCATTACTACTGTACAGGAGGCACTACTACTGTGCAGGGGGCATTACTACTGTGCAGGGGGCATTACTACTGTACAGGGGGCATAACTACTGTACAGGGGGCATAACTACTGTACAGGGGGCATAACTACTGTACAGGGGGCATAACTACTGTACATGGGGTCACAAGTGGGCATTACTACTGATCATGGGGCATTACTACTGCACAAGGGGGCACTACTATTGTACAGGGGGCATTACTATTGTGAATGAGGGCATTACTGCTGTACATGGGGGCATTACTCGTGTACAGGAGCTCACAGAGAGCATTGCTACTGTACAATGGGACATTACTGCTGTACAGGGGTATTATAATTGTACAGGGGCTCACAGAGGGCATTATTACCGTACAGGAGGCATTACTCATGTACTGGGGAACACAGGGGGCATTACTACTGTACATCAGGTCATTACTACTGTAGAGGGGCTCATTGATAAGCATTACTTTTGTACATGGGACTACTAATACTATACAGTGGATCACAGGGGACAGTCTCTTGTTTTTATTTCTCTCTGTTTATCTTTTTCAGGTTCCCATTTGTGGACTATGGTGGATTCCTTGGACTACGGCGGTCCTGCTATTTTTTTTGTTTGTTTGTTTTAATAAAGTAGTGAATGATGGAAAGTGTTTATTTTAATAAATCATTTTGTTAAATTGTGTATGTTGTCTTTTTTTATTACTGCGTTATTAATGGGGGTGCCTGATAGACGCCTCTCCATTACTATCCCCTGGGCTTGCTGCCAGCTGACATTACACAGCTGACGTCAACCCCAGCTATCATTACTCCGATTGCCGCTGCACCATGGCAGTCAGGAAGAGCCGGGCAAAGCGTCAGAATTAGAGCATCTAATGTGATGCTCCACTTCTGCGGCAGCTGCAGGCTGCTAGTTTTAGGCTTGGACGAGCCAATAACCATGGACTTTCCCAGCCTATCAGCCCCTAGCTGTCTGCTTTTCCTTGGCTGGTTACCAAATATAGCAGGGAACCCATGCCAGTTTTTCAATTAACTAATTTATTTATTTAACCCCGTCACTAGTACGCCATTGGTCGTGTCCCTGCGGTTACCATGGGCTCCGGCGGATCTGATCAGCAGACGTGCGTGTGTTAACCCTTTAGCTCACACTGTCAAACTCTGCTCCCGCCACCGTCGGTGGCCCCGTGATGCGATCACGGGGTGCCGTTGTATTTTCATGACAGCTCGGGGTCAGATGCTGTCATAAATCACTTCCTGTGAGAGTCAACAGAGCGCCAGCACTCTCAGGAGACCAGCATTTCTCCTGATCAGAGCGATGCTGCAGCATCGCTCTGAACAGGAAAAGCAATCGCAGTGTACAGTCAATAAAGTCCTCTAGGGCAACTAGTAAAATCAGTAAAAAAATGTTAAAGAAATAAATAAATATGTAAAATATGAAAAAATAAAAGCTAAAGCTCAAATCACCCCCCTTTTCTCCCATTGAAAGCAAAACAATTAAAAAAAAAAATGGAGACGCCCCTGAGGTAACCAGGTGTCACAAAACAAGGTAACATCACTAACAGCTCGGGTCCTTCATAAATGTGCCAGTCAGTACACACACACCAGCACACCAGGACACATACACTCCAAAACCAGGGCGGGAGACTCCCACAGAACCAGGTGACAGGGCTGGGCACTGTGAGCTAACAGGCAGCCAACTGGGTAGGGAGAGATCAGACCTGGGGGAGGAGTGGATGGCCTGGGGAGTGTGGGTAGACAGTGGGAGGAGTCAGTTAGCTGGCTGGAGAGACTGAAAGTGAGCAGTCGCAAGGAGGAGAGAGAGTTGTCAGTAAAGGTGTCAAGACAGACAAAGGAATCTTGAGACACAGTGAAAGTATCAAAGACCCCGCCAAGACCTGAGTAGAAACAGCAGCCACTCAGGGGAGAAAGTAGCTGGAGAGCGAGAGATCAAGCTCCAGGGACAGTGGAATCCTGCGAGAGTGGAAATCCAGGGCTCCCAGTACTTTGCACGCACGGGGTGCAGATCCCAGAACAGACCGGGACTTCAAGCCGTCTATTAACTCTGCCAGGTGGGTGGGTTTCCAGGACTCATCTGCCACCATTAACATCCGAGGCATAAGCAGCAAAGGGAGGACCGGGACATATTCCCTTAAATAGTCCAAACTGCCTGCGGCAGGACCCAGACACCAGGAGGACCTCCAAGTGCTCCACGCCAGGAAGGACACACACACACACACACACACACAAGTGCATCGGTGGGCGAGTGGCACCAGGTCAGCTGGCACAGGGACACAGGACTCGTGCGCACCTGGGATCCAGCACCTCCCCAGGTTGCGAACCCAGCTGTAAGTAAAGCGACCAAACTGCACTCCCCTGTCTGGACTGAGGTATTTCACTGCACCTCCAAATTAACCCCTACCTACCCCTGGGGAAAAGCCCTGCTCGCGTAGGGCTTCACCATCCACGCTGCCTCATCCATCACCCCCAGGGAAGACCGGCAGCGGCGGCCATACCATCCCTGGCCGTTCACCGCGTGTGTTGTAGTCGGACTATTTTTATTATTTTTACCATTTTATTTAAAAACTGATCGACGTGCCCCTGGATCTGGGACCCCTCGAGCCACGGATTGCCCGGATTTGAGCAGCTCGGCTGCCCCGGGGTGCGACAATACACATATTTGGTATTGCTGAGTTCAGAAATGCCTGAGCTATCAAAATATAAAAGCAATTAATCTGATTAGTATAAGGTGTAACGAGAAAAAAAATTCCAGACGCCAAAATTATGGTTTTTGGTCATCGCAACATGGCACTAAAATGCAATAACAGGCGATCAAAACATCATATACAAATATGGTATAATTAAAAACATCAGCTCAAAACGCAAAAAAAAAGCCGTCACTGAGCCCCAGATCCCGAACAATGAGAATGCTACAGGTCTCCGAACATGGCGACAAGGCGCTATTCTTTTTTTGGACAAACTTCTGCTTTTTCTTCACCCTTTAAGCCCGCTACACACGCTTCAATATATCTCACAATCCGTCGTTGGGGTCAAGTTGTAAGTGACGCACATCCGGCATCGTTTGTGAGGTATCTGCGTGTGACATCTATGTGCGATCAGGATTGACCGCAAAACCGTTGATCGCAAACACATCGTATCTTTGTCTAGAATTGAGCGTTTTGTTGCACGAACCTAGTCAATTGTAACGTGTGACATCCCTCATACGATTTTTGTGTCTGAGGCTATGTGCGCAGGTGTGCGCTCTGCACCGCAGCTTAAAAAAGGTCCGCTTCAGAGCGCAGCTGAAAAGCTGCGTTCTGAAGCGCCTCACAATGTCTGTCATTCACTAATCTCTGTCAGTCGGTCACTATCTCTGTCCCTCACTCTCTGTCTATGTCAGTCTATCCCCCTCTCTCATATACTCACCGATCCCCGGCGCTGCACAGCGTTCACACTGCTCCGGCGGCTTTTACTGTTTTGAAAAAGCCGGCCGCCCATTAAACAATCTCGTATTCCCTGCTTTCCCCGCCCACCGGCGCCTATGATTGGTTACAGTGAGACACGCCCCCACGCTGAGTGACAGGTGTCACACTGCACCCAATCACAGCAGCCGGTGGGCGTGTCTATACTGTGTAGTGAAATAAGTAATTAAATAATTAAAAAAAAACGGCGTGCGGTTCCCCCCAATTTTAAAACCAGCCAGATAAAGCCATACGGCTGAAGGCTGGTATTCTCAGGATGGGGAGCTCCACGTTATGGGGAGCCCCCCAGCCTAACAATATCAGCCAACAGCCGCCCAGAATTGCCGCATACATTATATGCGACAGTTCTGGGACTGTACCCGGCTCTTCCCGATTTGCCCTGGTGCGTTGGCAAATCGGGGTAATAAGGAGTTATTGGCAGCCCATAGCTGCCAATAAGTCCTAGATTAATCATGTCAGGCGTCTATGAGACACCCTCCATGATTAATCTGTAAATTACAGTAAATAAACACACACCCGAAAAAATCCTTTATTAGAAATAAAAACACAAACATATACCCTGGTTCACCATTTTAATCAGCCCCAAAAAGCCCTCCATGTCCGGCGGAATCCAGGATGCTCCAGCGTCGCTTCCAGCGCTGCTGCATGGAGGTGACCGGAGCTGCAGCAGACACAGCCGCTCCGGTCACCTCCACGCAGGTAATGAACACAGCCGCGCGATCAGCTGAGCTGTCACTGAGGTTACCCGCTGTCACTGGATCCAGCGGTGGCCGCGGGTAACCTCAGTGACAGATCAGCTGATCGCGCTACTCACCTCAGTTGCTGCGTGGAGGTGATAGGAGCGGCGGTGAGTAGCGCGATCAGCTGAGCTGTCACTGAGGTTACCCGCGGCCACCGCTGGATCCAGTGACAGCGGGTAACCTCAGTGACAGCAGCTGATCGCGCGGCTGTCTTCATTACCTGCGTGGAGGTGACCGGAGTGGCGGTGTCTTTTTATTTCTAATAAAGGATTTTTTCGGGTGTGTGTGTTTATTTACTGTAATTTACAGATTAATCATGGAAGGTGTCTCATAGACGCCTGACATGATTAATCTAGGACTTATTGGCAGCTATGGGCTGCCAATAACTCCTTATTACCCCGATTTGCCAACGCACCAGGGCAAATCGGGAAGAGCCGGGTACAGTCCCAGAACTGTCGCATATAATGTATGCGGCAATTCTGGGCGGCTGTTGGCTGATATTGTTAGGCTGGGGGGCTCCCCATAACGTGGAGCTCCCCATCCTGAGAATACCAGCCTTCAGCCGTATGGCTTTATCTGGCTGGTTTTAAAATTGGGGGGAACCGCACGCCGTTTTTTTTAATTATTTAATTATTTATTTCACTACACAGTATAGACACGCCCACCGGCTGCTGTGATTGGGTGCAGTGTGACACCTGTCACTCAGAGTGGGGGCGTGTCTCACTGTAACCAATCATAGGCGCCGGTGGGCGGGGAAAGCAGGGAATACTAGATTGTTTAATGGGCGGCCGGCTTTTTCAAAACAGTAAAAGCCGCCGGAGCAGTGTGAACGCCGTGCAGCGCCGGGGATCGGGGATTGGTGAGTATGACAGAGGGCTGCTAACTTCAGTAACTTAGGAGATTAGCGGTCACCGGTGAGTCCTTCACAGGTGACCGCTAATCAGGGCGCGACACAGACAGAGCCGCAGCATGACAATGAAGTCGGGTGAAGTTCACCCGAGTTCATTCTGACAGTGCGGCTCTGTCTGTGTCTGCTGTCATCTGCCATTCAGCTCTGCTACATGGCTGTCTGTGTCTGCTGTTAGCGGCCATGTAGCAGAGCTGAATGGCAGATGACATAGTAAAAACGCATCCCTACACATTACACACGCTTGGCAAGTCAATAAATAAAAAAAAAAAAAAAAAGGTGCCCAATGCATACGTCACAGAACACATGATCTAAAGGATCGCACACAAAATTGATCAATTTAACAGACTACTAACGCACGTGTGACAGCAAATGAACGACCAACGTGCAATCTCATAAGATCCCGTATGCAACCTGGGCGTGTCACATCGCAAATGCGATTGTACAACTAATTGCAACGTGTAAAGTGGGCTATAGATAAAAGTAAAAGTATACATGTTTCGTATCTACGAACTCGCACCGGCCTGAGGCATCATAATGCCGGGTCACTTTTACCAAATTGTAAACATGGTGACAAAAAAAAACAAACAAAAAAAAACCCCCTAAATTGTGGAATTTCACTTTTTAATTACAATTTCTCCACTTTTGGAAATTATTTTCCAATTTTCCAGTACACTACATGGAAAAATGAAAAGGAAATAAAGTAAAATGGCCATGGCTTGAAGGGGTTAACAAGACCAGAAATGTTATTACCTCAAAAAATGACGAAAAAAAAAATACATTTGGGTTAATAAATGCGTCAAAATATGGAACGCTTCACGAATTTGCATGGATGGAAGGTGTCATTACATTTGTATAGGGGCACAGAGAGGTAATTTCTACTTTATAGGAGCACAGAGGGCAAACAATACCAATGAATGTGGCTGATAAAAGGGCCATTATTATTGTGTGGGTAAACAAATGGGGACATTACAACAGTATAGGGGGACAAAAGGGGGCACATAGGGTGTAATATAACTGTACAGCCCTAAGAGAAGGACAGTTACTGTGTAGGAACACAAACACAAAGGCGGACCAATGGTACTGGACGGTGCTCAAAGAGGGACATTGCTACTGTATAGGAACACGAAAAGGGGCATGAGTACAGTCTGGGGGACATAGAAGTCATATCTAACATATAAAGCTGAATGTGTGTGTGTGTGTGTGTGTGTGTGTCCGGGATTGGTATCTGCACCGTCGCAGCTACAGCCACAAAAGTTTGCACACTCACACGTCTGGACCCCAAGAGCGTCATAGGCTATGTTTTGAGGGGAAATTTTAACGCCGCGCTTTACAGTTATTCAACAAAAAACCTGCCTCCATTAAAGCGAATGGAGCTGGGAGCCACAGTGCAGCCAGAACTTCAGAAGAATGCGCAGCCACGCCCTTAAATGGAATGTTGGCGTGTCACAATGCAGCCAGAGAAAGAGACAGACACAGACAGGGAAAGAGGCAGACACAGACAGGGTAAGAGTCAGACATAGACAGGGTAAGACACAGACACAAAGAGACAGATACAGACAAAGAGACAGACTGACAGGGAAAGAGCGAGAAAGGTTAAGAGACAGACAAAGAGACAGACTGACAGGGAAACAGACAGACTGGGAAAGAGAGGGAAAGAGACAGACAAAGACAGGTAAATTGACAGACACAGGGAAAGTGACAGAGGGAAAGAGACAGACAGGGAAAGAGAGGGAAAGAGACAGACAGGGAAAGAGATTGAGAGACGGAGAAAGAGACAGAGACAGTCAGAGACAGACAGGGAAAGACAGACAGACAAAGAGATAGAGAGAGACAGAGAGAGATATACAGAGGGGGAGACAGACAGAGAATGGGAGAGAAACAGAGAGACAGTTACTATCCCAGGCAGCGCCGGGTGCTACAGCTAGTATCTGTAAATAAGGGATGTTCCTGACGTCACCGTTCATCGGAATTGCTGGTTTTCGCTGTGTGCTGCTTCTCAAACTCTATGGAGCCTTGTTCTGAGCCTCGTTCTGAGCCTCCATAGTCTTTGATCATTGTGCAACATCTTGGTAAGTGCCGGACTACGTTGGACCTGCGTGGGAACTTTGCTTTTTAATAAATTGGTGAACTAGTGACTGTGTCTTGTTTTTATTTCTCTGTGTTTATGTTTTTCTGGTTTCCATTTGTGGACTATGGCGGATTCCTTGGACTACGGCAGTCCTGCTGCTTTTTTTTTTTATTTAGTAAAGTGGTGAATGATGGAAAGTGTTGGGGAGTGCTTATTTTAATAAAGTATTTTTTACATGTGTGTATTTTTTTTATTACTGGGTTAGTAATGGGGGTGTCTGATAGACGCTTCTCCATTACTAATCCCTGGGCTTGATGCCAGCTGACACTACACAGCTGACATCAACCCCAACTACCATTACCCGATTGCCAGTGCACCAGGGACGAGCAGAGGCAAAGCGCTAGAATTGGCGCATCTAATGTGATGTGCTACTTCTGGGGTGGCTGTGTGCTGCTATTTTTACTCTGAGAAGGCTCATGGTTATTGGCTCCTACTGCACTATGGCAATCAGGAAGAGCTGAGGAAAATTGCCAGAATTGGCGCATCTAATGTGATGCGCCACTTCTGGGGTGGATGCTTGCTGCTATTTTTAGTCTGGGAATGACCATGGTTATTTGCCCCTGCAGCACCAGGGTAATCAGGAAGAGCCAAAGCAAAGTGCTAACATCTATTGTGAGGTGCCACTTCTTGGATAGCTGTGGGACGCTATGTTTAGGCTGGGAAGGGGCCAATAATCATAGGCCATCCAAGCCTGATAATACCAGCTGTCTGCTTGACCTTTGTAGTTCTCAAAAGTAAAGGGGTCCCCGTTTTTTTCTATTGATTTATTTAATCATAAATAGATGTCCAATAAGCTCCACAGGGTACAATTTTATTATATGTCGGGAGGTTTTGCAGTTGAGGTAATACTTTTGGAGTTGATGTCAGCTTTGTAATGTCAGCTGTCATCAAGCCCAGGGGTTAGTATTGGAGAGGCGTCTATTAGACACCCTCATTACTAACCCAGTAAGTATAAAGAGGAAAAAAAACTCACCCAAAAATAGTTTATTTGAAAAAAAATCCACTCCAAACTCTTTCCTGTTTCACCAATTTATTTAAATATAAACCCAGGCAGGTCGGATGTAGTCCAGGGAATCTGACGTAGTCCACAAATGGAAATATAAAGGACACAAAAAGAGAGAAAGCATTATTATATGTGGGGGGCTGTGCAGTTATTTGTCTGTTTTGGTATCTGCCTATATCTATATATTTTTTATGTCTATAGTATTCATTGCTGTATAAAAAAAAAAAAAACTAGAAAAATGCAGGGGAAAAACAATTGCAAAAACGCGTAAATTTTCCCCGCCAAAAGATGCACCAAACACTTTACATGTGCACAGAGCCTAAAGGGGGCTTTACACGCTGCGATATCGGTACCGATATCGCTAGCGTTCGTACCCGCCCCTGTCGGTTGTGCGTCACGGGCAAATCGCTGCCCGTGACGCACAACATCGCTAACACCCGTCACACTACTTACCTGCCCTACGACGTCGCTGTGGCCGGCGATCCGCCTCCTTTCTAAGGGGGGGCGGGTCATGCGGCGTCACAGCGACGTCACACGGCAGCCGTCCAATAGAAGCGGAAAGGCGGAGATGAGGGGGACGTAAGATCCCGCCCACCTCCTTCCTTCCGCATTGCCGGTGGAGGCAGGTGAGGAGATGTTTGTCGCTTCTGTAAATGAGGGTGAAAAAAAAGCTTCTGTTTAGAAATGCGCTTTGGAAAAAGTTGAGTGTTTTTTGTATTTTCCAAGTCATCATCCTTGGCTGCCTGCTGCAGCTGCTGTGCAGGGGCTAATCATGTCATATGCTAATCATCATGCTGTGTGTAAGCTCTGCCACTGAGCATATGTGCTGCCGAAGCTAGCACAAACTGCTAACCGACGTGTCCGCTATATATAGTCCTATAAAAAAGAACATTTGAAGTTAGGGAGATTATTTTTAAAATTAGTTAATTCTGAAAGGTTTCATGTAGCATACTATGAATGTTGCAATGAAACAGTAAAAAAACTCAGGGAAAAAATAAGTAACAATTTGTCACATATTAATATGCAAATGAGATTAATATGCAAATGAGGTCCGCGTCGCCGCACAGGATCCTGGGAGAACATGGGGCCTATTTCCTACTGTACAACGGGCATTACTATGGTACAGGGCCACACGGGGGAATTCCTAAGGTACATGGGGCATTACTACTGCACAGGGGGCATTCCAATTTTACAGGGGCTCACAAGAGGCAGCATTACTACTGTACAGGAGGTATTAGTATTGTACAGAGGCTCACAGGGGGCAATACTACTGTACGAGGGGGCATTATTTTTGTACATGGGGGTCACAGTTGGGCAATACTACTGTACAGGGGGGCATTATTACTGTACGGGGGCTAACAGGGGAAATTACTACTGCACAACGGAGCATTACTACTGTACATGGGGTCAAAGGTGGGCATTACTACTGATCTTGGGGGCATTGCTACTGTGCAGGGGGCATTACTACTGTGCAAGCGGCATAACTACTGTACAGGGGGCATTACTACTGTGCAGGGGGCATTACTACTGTGCAGGGGGCATTACTACTGTGCAGGGAGCATAACTACTGTACAGGGGGCATAACTACTGTACAGGGGGCATTACTACTGCACAGGGGGCATTACTACTGCACAGGGGGCATTACAACTGTACAGGGGGCATTACTACTGTGCAGGGGGCATTACTACTGTACAGGGGGCATTACTACTGTACAGGGGGCATTACTACTGTACAGGGGGCATTAGTACTGCACAGGGGGCATTCGAATTTTACAGGGGCTCACAAGAGGCAGCATTACTACTGTACAGGAGGTATTAGTATTGTACAGAGGCTCACAGGGGGCAATACTACTGTACAGGGGGGCATTATTTTTGTACATGGGGGTCACAGTTGGGCAATACTACTGTACAGGGGGGCATTATTACTGTACTGGGGCTCACAGGGGAAATTACTACTGCACAACGGAGCATTACTACTGTACATGGGGTCAAAGGTGGGCATTACTACTGATCTTGGGGGCATTGCTATTGTACAGGGGGCATTACTACTGTGCAGGCGGCATAACTACTGTACAGGGGGCATAACTACTGTACAGGGGGCATAACTACTGTACAGGGGGCATAACTACTGTGCAGGGGGCATTACTACTGTGCAGGGGGCATAACTACTGTACAGGGGGCATAACTACTGTGCAGGGGGCATTACTACTGTACAGGGGGCATAACTACTGTGCAGGGGGCATTACTACTGTGCAGGGGGCATTACTACTGTGCAGGGGGCATAACTACTGTGCAGGGGGCATAACTACTGTGCAGGGGGCATTACTACTGTGCAGGGGGCATTACTACTGTACAGGGGGCATTCCAACTGTACAGAGGGCATTACTACTGTACAGGGGGCATTACTACTGTGCAGGGGCCATTACTACTGTGCAGGGGGCATTACTACTGTGCAGGGGGCATTACTACTGTACAGGGGGCATTACTACTGCACAGAGGGCATTCCAATTTTACAGGGGCTCACAAGAGGCAGCATTACTACTGTACAGGAGGTAATAGTATTGTACAGAGGCTCACAGGGGGCAATACTACTGTACGAGGGGGCATTATTTTTGTACATGGGGGTCACAGTTGGGCAATACTACTGTACAGGGGGGCATTATTACTGTACGGGGGCTCACAGGGGAAATTACTACTGCACAACGGAGCATTACTACTGTACAGGGGGTCAAAGGTGGGCATTACTACTGATCTTGGGGGTATTGCTATTGTACAGGGGGCATTACTACTGTGCAGGGGGCATAACTACTGTACAGGGGGCATAACTACTGTACAGGGGGCATAACTACTGTGCAGGGGGCATAACTACTGTGCAGGGGGCATAACTACTGTGCAGGGGGCATTACTACTGCACAGGGGGCATTCCAATTTTACAGGGGTTCACAAGAGGCAGCATTACTACTGTACAGGAGGTATTAGTATTGTACAGAGGCTCACAGGGGGCAATACTACTGTACGAGGGGGCATTATGTTTGTACATGGGGGTCACAGTTGGGCAATACTACTGTACAGGGGGGCATTATTACTGTACGGGGGCTAACAGGGGAAATTACTACTGCACAACGGAGCATTACTACTGTACATGGGGTCAAAGGTGGGCATTACTACTGATCTTGGGGGCATTGCTACTGTACAGGGGGCATTACTACTGTGCAGGGGGCATTACTACTGTGCAGGGAGCATAACTACTGTACAGGGGGCATAACTACTGTACAGGGGGCATTACTACTGCACAGGGGGCATTACTACTGCACAGGGGGCATTACTACTGCACAGGGGGCATTACAACTGTACAGGGGGCATTACTACTGTACAGGGGGCATTACTACTGTACAGGGGGCATTACTACTGCACAGGGGGCATTCCAATTTTACAGGGGCTCACAAGAGGCAGCATTACTACTGTACAGGAGGTATTAGTATTGTACAGAGGCTCACAGGGGGCAATACTACTGTACAGGGGGGCATTATTTTTGTACATGGGGGTCACAGTTGGGCAATACTACTGTACAGGGGGGCATTATTTTTGTACATGGGGGCACAGTTGGGCAATACTACTGTACAGGGGGCATTATTACTGTACTGGGGCTCACAGGGGAAATTACTACTGCACAACGGAGCATTACTACTGTACATGGGGTCAAAGGTAGGCATTACTACTGATCTTGGGGGCATTGCTATTGTACAGGGGGCATTACTACTGTGCAGGCGGCATAGCTACTGTACAGGGGGCATAACTACTGTACAGGGGGCATAACTACTGTGCAGGGGGCATTACTACTGTGCAGGGGGCATTACTACTGTGCAGGGGGCATAACTACTGTGCAGGGGGCATTACTACTGTGCAGGGGGCATAACTACTGTACAGGGGGCATTCCAACTGTACAGAGGGCATTACTACTGTACAGGGGGCATTACTACTGTGCAGGGGCCATTACTACTGTGCAGGGGGCATTACTACTGTACAGGGGGCATTACTACTGCACAGAGGGCATTCCAATTTTACAGGGGCTCACAAGAGGCAGCATTACTACTGTACAGGAGGTAATAGTATTGTACAGAGGCTCACAGGGGGCAATACTACTGTACGAGGGGGCATTATTTTTGTACATGGGGGTCACAGTTGGGCAATACTACTGTACAGGGGGGCATTATTACTGTACGGGGCTCACAGGGGAAATTACTACTGCACAACGGAGCATTACTACTGTACATGGGGTCAAAGGTGGGCATTACTACTGATCTTGGGGGCATTGCTATTGTACAGGGGGCATTACTACTGTGCAGGGGGCATAACTACTGTGCAGGGGGCATAACTACTGTACAGGGGGCATAACTACTGTACAGGGGGCATAACTACTGTACAGGGGGCATTCCAATTTTACAGGGGCTCACAAGAGGCAGCATTACTACTGTACAGGAGGTATTAGTATTGTACAGAGGCTCACAGGGGGCAATACTACTGTACGAGGGGGCATTATTTTTCTACATGGGGGTCACAGTTGGGCAATACTACTATACAGGGGGGCATTATTACTGTACTGGGGCTCACAGAGGAAATTACTACTGCACAACGGAGCATTACTACTGTACATGGGGTCAAAGGTGGGCATTACTACTGATCTTGGGGGCATTGCTATTGTACAGGGGGCATTACTACTGTGCAGGCGGCATAACTACTGTACAGGGGGCATTACTACTGTGCAGGGGGCATTACTACTGTACAGGGGGCATTACTACTGCACAGGGGGCATTCCAATTTTACAGGGGCTCACAAGAGGCAGCATTACTACTGTACAGGAGGTATTAGTATTGTACAGAGGCTCACAGGGGGCAATACTACTGTACGAGGGGGCATTATTTTTGTACATGGGGGTCACAGTTGGGCAATACTACTGTACAGGGGGGCATTATTACTGTACTGGGGCTCACAGGGGAAATTACTACTGCACAACGGAGCATTACTACTGTACATGGGGTCAAAGGTGGGCATTACTACTGATCTTGGGGGCATTGCTATTGTACAGGGGGCATTACTACTGTGCAGGGGGCATAACTACTGTACAGGGGGCATAACTACTGTGCAGGGGGCATTACTACTGTGCAGGGGGCATTACTACTGTGCAGGGGGCATAACTACTGTGCAGGGGGCATAACTACTGTGCAGGGGGCATAACTACTGTGCAGGGGGCATTACTACTGCACAGGGGGCATTCCAATTTTACAGGGGCTCACAAGAGGCAGCATTACTACTGTACAGGAGGTATTAGTATTGTACAGAGGCTCACAGGGGGCAATACTACTGTACGAGGGGGCATTATTTTTGTACATGGGGGTCACAGTTGGGCAATACTACTGTACAGGGGGGCATTATTACTGTACTGGGGCTCACAGGGGAAATTACTACTGCACAACGGAGCATTACTACTGTACATGGGGTCAAAGGTGGGCATTACTACTGATCTTGGGGGCATTGCTATTGTACAGGGGGCATTACTACTGTGCAGGGGGCATTACTACTGTGCAGGGGGCATAACTACTGTGCAGGGGGCATAACTACTGTACAGGGGGCATTACTACTGTACAGGGGGCATTACTACTGTACAGGGGGCATTACTACTGCACAGGGGGCATTCCAATTTTACAGGGGCTCACAAGAGGCAGCATTACTACTGTACAGGAGGTATTAGTATTGTACAGAGGCTCACAGGGGGCAATACTACTGTACGAGGGGGCATTATTTTTGTACATGGGGGTCACAGTTGGGCAATACTACTGTACAGGGGGGCATTATTACTGTACTGGGGCTCACAGGGGAAATTACTACTGCACAACGGAGCATTACTACTGTACATGGGGTCAAAGGTGGGCATTACTACTGATCTTGGGGGCATTGCTATTGTACAGGGGGCATTACTACTGTGCAGGGGGCATAACTTGTGCAGGGGGCATAACTACTGTACAGGGGGCATTACTACTGTGCAGGGGGCATTACTACTGTGCAGGGGGCATTACTACTGTACAGGGGGCATTACTACTGTACAGGGGGAATTAATACTGTGCAGGGGGCATAAATACTGTGCAGGGGGCATAACTACTGTACAGGGGGCATTACTACTGTACAGGGGGCATTACTACTGTGCAGGGGGCATAAATACTGTGCAGGGGGCATAACTACTGTGCAGGGGGCATAACTACTGTAAAGGGGGCATTACTACTGTACAGGGGGCATTACTACTGTGCAGGGGGCATTACTACTGTACAGGGGCATTACTACTGTACAGGGGGCATTACTACTGCACAGGGGGCATTCCAATTTTACAGGGGCTCACAAGAGGCAGCATTACTACTGTACAGGAGGTATTAGTATTGTACAGAGGCTCACAGGGGGCAATACTACTGTACGAGGGGGCATTATTTTTGTACATGGGGGTCACAGTTGGGCAATACTACTGTACAGGGGGGCATTATTACTGTACTGGGGCTCACAGGGGAAATTACTACTGCACAACGGAGCATTACTACTGTACAGGGGGTCAAAGGTGGGCATTACTACTGATCTTGGGGGCATTGCTATTGTACAGGGGGCATTACTACTGTGCAGGGGGCATAACTACTGTGCAGGGGGCATTACTACTGTGCAGGGGGCATTACTACTGTGCAGGGGGCATAACTACTGTGCAGGGGGCATAACTACTGTACAGGGGGCATTACAACTGTACAGAGGGCATTACTACTGTACAGGGGGCATTACTACTGTGCAGGGGGCATTACTACTGTACTGGGGCTCACAGGGGAAATTACTACTGCACAACGGAGCATTACTACTGTACATGGGGTCAAAGGTGGGCATTACTACTGATCTTGGGGGCATTGCTATTGTACAGGGGGCATTACTACTGTGCAGGGGGCATAACTACTGTGCAGGGGGCATTACTACTGTGCAGGGGGCATTACTACTGTGCAGGGGGCATAACTACTGTGCAGGGGGCATAACTACTGTACAGGGGGCATTACAACTGTACAGAGGGCATTACTACTGTACAGGGGGCATTACTACTGTGCAGGGGCCATTACTACTGTACAGGGGGCATTCCAATTTTACAGGGGCTCACAAGAGGCAGTATTACTACTGTACAGGAGGTATTAGTATTGTACAGAGGCTCACAGGGGGCAATACTACTGTACGAGGGGGCATTATTTTTGTACATGGGGGTCACAGTTGGGCAATACTACTGTACAGGGGGGCATTATTACTGTACTGGGGCTCACAGGGGAAATTACTACTGCACAACAGAGCATTACTACTGTACAGGGGGTCAAAGGTGGGCATTACTACTGATCTTGGGGGCATTGCTATTGTACAGGGGGCATTACTACTGTACAGGGGGCATAACTACTGTACAGGGGGCATAACTACTGTACAGGGGGCATAACTACTGTGCAGGGGGCATAACTACTGTGCAGGGGGCATTACTACTGTGCAGGGGGCATAACTACTGTGCAGGGGGCATAACTACTGTGCAGGGGGCATAACTACTGTGCAGGGGGCATTACTACTGCACAGGGGGCATTCCAATTTTACAGGGGCTCACAAGAGGCAGCATTACTACTGTACAGGAGGTATTAGTATTGTACAGAGGCTCACAGGGGGCAATACTACTGTACGAGGGGGCATTATTTTTGTACATGGGGGTCACAGTTGGGCAATACTACTGTACAGGGGGGCATTATTACTGTACTGGGGCTCACAGGGGAAATTACTACTGCACAACGGAGCATTACTACTGTACATGGGGTCAAAGGTGGGCATTACTACTGATCTTGGGGGCATTGCTATTGTACAGGGGGCATTACTTCTGTGCAGGGGGCATAACTACTGTACAGGGGGCATTACTACTGTACAGGGGGCATTACCACTGTGCAGGAGGCAAAACTACTGTGCAGGGGGCATTACTACTGTGCAGGGGGCATTACTACTGTGCAGGGGGCATTACTACTGTACAGGGGGCATTACTACTGTACAGGGGGAATTACTACTGTGCAGGGGGCATTACTACTGTACAGGGGGCATTACTACTGTGCAGGGGCCATTACTACTGTGCAGGGGCCATTACTACTGTGCAGGGGGCATAACTACTGTGCAGGGGGCATTACTACTGTGCAGGAGGCATTACTACTGTGCAGGGGGCATTACTACTGTACAGGGGGCATTACTACTGTACAGGGGGCATTACTACTGTGCAGGGGGCATTACTACTGTACAGGGGCATTACTACTGTGCAGGGGGCATAACTACTGTACAAGGGGCATAACTACTGTACAGGGGGCATAACTACTGTACAGGGGGCATAACTACTGTACAGGGGGCATTATTACTGTGCAGGGGGCATAACTACTGTACAGGGGGCATTACTACTGCACAACGGAGCATTACTACTGTACAGGGGGTCAAAGGTGGGCATTACTACTGATCTTGGGGGCATTGCTATTGTACAGGGGGCATTACTACTGTGCAGGGGGCATAACTACTGTACAGGGGGCATAACTACTGTACAGGGGGCATAACTACTGTGCAGGGGGCAAAACTACTGTGCAGGGGGCATAACTACTGTGCAGGGGGCATTACTACTGTGCAGGGGGCATAACTACTGTACAGGGGGCATTACTACTGCACAACGGAGCATTACTACTGTACATGGGGTCAAAGGTGGGCATTACTACTGATCTTGGGGGCATTACTATTGTGCAGGGGCCATTACTACTGTACAGGGGCCATTACTACTGTACAGGGGGCATAACTACTGTACAGGGGCATTACTACTGTGCAGGGGGCATAACTACTGTGCAGGGGGCATAACTACTGTGCAGGGGGCATTACTACTGTACAGGGGGCATAACTACTGTGCAGGGGGCATTACTACTGTACAGGGGGCATTACTACTGTACAGGGGGCATAACTTCTGTACAGGGGGCATTACTACTGTGCAGGGGGCATTACTACTGCACAACGGAGCATTACTACTGTACAGGGGGTCAAAGGTGGGCATTACTACTGATCTTGGGGGCATTGCTATTGTACAGGGGGCATTACTACTGTGCAGGGGGCATAACTACCGTACAGGGGGCATAACTACTGTACAGGGGGCATAACTACTGTACAGGGGGCATAACTACCGTGCAGGGGGCATAACTACTGTACAGGGGGCATAACTACTGCACAGGGGGCATTACTACTGTGCAGGGGGCATTACTACTGTGCAGGGGGCATATCTACTGTACAGGGGGCATTACTACTGCACAGGGGGCATTACTACTGCACAGGGGGCATTCCAATTTTACAGGGGCTCACAAGAGGCAGCATTACTACTGTACAGGAGGTATTAGTATTGTACAGAGGCTCACAGGGGGCAATACTACTGTACGAGGGGGCATTATTTTTGTACATGGGGGTCACAGTTGGGCAATACTACTGTACAGGGGGGCATTATTACTGTAAAGGCGGGCACAGGGGAAATTACTACTGCACAACGGAGCATTACTACTGTACATGGGGTCAAAGGTGGGCATTACTACTGATTTTGGGGGCATTGCTATTGTACAGGGGGCATTACTACTGTGCAGGGGGCATAACTACTGTACAGGGGGCATTACTACTGTGCAGGGGGCATAACTATTGTACAGGGGTGTCACGAACCACCGGGGGGGTCACTCAGAAATCCCCCGCGCTGGCTACCAGTACGTCACAATCGGGGTGTAACAAGTGGGGGGTCACCCCTCCTTTATACCTCCCGACCGACAGACAGAGCACGTGATGCGCTCTCTAGCGCCCCTCTTATAGTCAGGCCAATTATGGAATTGCCCGACGATAAGCAAGGAGGCCGCTATACTACTTATGCCGATTATTGAAGGGTCCCCGGTGAGAGTAGGGTATATATTCCCCCGACCTCCGCGGGCGGAATATATAAAACCTCCCCGAATCTCACTGGCCTCCCCACAATAATCCTTGGCACAAACTCGCTGCCACCAACCGATTTACGGTAACTATTAGCCGAACACACAGACGTGGGATTCAAGATCGAGATAACAGAACAGCCCAAGATTAATTATATAATTTAATCAGCCTAAAGCACACTAGAAACTACAATATATACAATAGGGAATCTACAGAATATACAGTTATGTCAGAGTACAGTTACAAGCAAAGCATGGGTTACAAACAGGCATACACAGTTCCAGCAGTTACCTTGTGCGTCTGGCCACAGGGGGGCGCTGTAGGCCAGGTTTCTAGGATCCTTCCCACAGATGTTTCCTACACGTGACCCCCAGCGAAAGAACGCTGGAAAATGGCCGAAGTCGGGTTATCAACCTGGGCAAATCCAGGTCCCCTCCTACCTTCGTGACCTCAGAGGGAGCACTGCTCCACCCCTGGCTTGAGTTATGGACAATATCCCAACATGGAATATGGGCCATAACTTTGCCTGGGAGCGTCGTAGGCGGACGCCAACGCTCTCATTGTGACAGCTATGAATTTAGCTACGGAACGAGAGGACTCATGACTTGTCTACTAGTTCCCCATTGGCTGATATCACGCCTGGGGTATTTCCCCAGGTCCTGCTCCCATAAAAAGGGTGTGCCAGCATCGTCCGCATGCGGAGACACCATTTTTATGGTTGCCATATTTATCGGAAATATGGCTTGCGAGATATGAACCATTTTTTACTGGAGTCGTTCTGTCTGGATACTTCCATAGCCTTGCTAATTAGATAGCAGCCCCTACCACAGGGTCACGGCAGGGAGTCATCCTGTGTCCATTGTTCCCACATCATCTCATTTCCATATCACAGGAGATGGCTGTTGGAGGTGTAAGTGGGATGTGACACCTTCCCAGATGGTGGACATTGAGAACAAGAAGGGAGGGGGCACTGCCATGGAGTGATGAGAGCGATTATGACTGGAAGTCATAATTCATCTTCATATCCCAGGGTTTGCCTCACACCTCCCCCCTTTTGAGGGCGCTAGGGGGCAGCACACTCCGGTGTTCCCCCGTGCGCCCGTCCGCGACCTCTCCTTGTCGGGACAGCCCGTATGCGTTACCGTGGTCACGGCCCCTTTTGTGTCGAATGGTGAAGTTGTATTGCTGGAGCGCCAGGCTCCATCGCAACAACCTGCCATTCGTCCCGGAGACAGTGTGTAACCAGCTGAGGGGATTGTGGTCCGTCTCCACGATGAAGTGGCGCCCGTATAGATAGGGTTGCAGACGCTGCAGGGCCCACACTATGGCCAGGCACTCCTTTTCCATCGCGGAATAGGCAACTTCCCTTGGTAACAGCTTCCTGCTCAGGTACAAGACTGGGTGCTCTTGGCTCGCAGAGTCCACCTGGCTGAGCACCGCACCGAGGCCGAAGTCACTGGCGTCGGTCTGTACTACAAACGTCCGCGTGAAGTCGGCTGCCTGTAGCACGGGCGGGCTGGACAGGGCGTCCTTTAGGGCCCGGAAGGCTGTCTCGCAGTCCACTGTCCAATCGACTGCAGAGGGCAGCTTCTTCTTGGTGAGGTCCGTCAAGGGCTTTGCCAGGCTACTATAGCATGGAACAAACCTCCTATAGTACCCAGCGGTCCCCAAGAAGGACATCACCTGCTTCTTGGTCCTGGGGGTGGGCCAGGACGCGATGGCCTCCACTTTCTCAGGCTCGGGCTTCAGTGTTCTCCCACCTACCCGGTGACCGAGGTACTGGACCTCGCTCATGGCCAGCTGACACTTTCCCGGCTTGATGGTCAAACCTGCCCGGTGGATCCGCCTGAGCACCTGTGCTAGATGCTCTAGGTGGTCCTCCCAGGTGGGACTGAAGACGGCAATGTCATCCAGGTACGCGGCCGCGTACCCTTCAAGTCCCTTGAGCAGGGTGTTGACCATCCGCTGGAAGGTGGCAGGGGCATTCCTCATCCCGAATGGCATCACCGTGGACTCGTACAGTCCAAATGGGGTAATAAAGGCAGAGCGTTCCCTGGCCTTGCGAGTCAGGGGGATCTGCCAATATCCCCGGCTCAGGTCCATGATGGTCAGGTACTGAGCCCCGGCCAACTGATCGAGCAGGTCATCGATGCGTGGCATTGGGTACGCATCGGCGACCGTGACAGCATTGAGCCCCCTGTAGTCCACGCAGAACCGAGTGGTTCGGTCCTTCTTAGGGACGAGGACTACAGGCGAGGCCCAAGCGCTGTTGGATGCCTGGATCACCCCCAGCTTCAGCATCTCGTCAATCTCCTGGCGCATGTGTTGCTGCACCTCCAGGGAGACCCGATATGCTGAACGCCGGATCGGGGGATGATCCCCAGTGTCCACGTGATGGACAGCCAAGTGAGTCCTTCCGGGCTGGTTGGTAAACAACCCCCGGAAGGGGTGTAGGGTGGCCCACAGCTGGGACCGTTGGTCCTCCAAGAGCTGGTGGCCAACCTCCACATCCTCAATGGATCCGCCTGCCCTAACCTGGGCTAGCATATCCAAGAGGGTTTCCGCTTCTCCCTCCTCGGGCAGGTTGCACACGGGGAGCGCACATGCCTCCCGCTCATGATGTGCCTTCATCATGTTCACATGGAAGGGCTTCCGCCTTCCACGGGCAGGGTCCAGGGTGACCAGGTACGTCACAGGGTTGAGCTGCTGGTACACGAGGTATGGGCCTTCCCAGGCTGCCTGAAGCTTGTCCTGTGGTACGGGGACCAGTACCCACACCTTTTGACCCACTTGGTAGGTCCTCTCACAAGCGTTCTGGTCGTACCAACGCTTCTGATCGGCCTGGGCTTGAGCCATATTGTCGTGTACCAGTTGCGTCAAGGCCTGCATTTTGTCCCGGAAGCGCATGACATACTCGATAACCGACACTCCAGGGGTGGCCAAATCCCCTTCCCAAGCCTCTTTCACCAGAGCCAGGGGGCCCCGCACACGTCGCCCGTACAGGAGCTCAAACGGTGAGAATCCTGTTGAGGCCTGTGGAACCTCCCGGTAAGCAAATAACAGGTATGGGAGATACCGCTCCCAGTCACGCCCATGGGAGTCGACCAACATCTTAAGCATCTGCTTTAAGGTGCCATTGAACCGCTCGCACAGGCCATTAGTCTGTGGATGGTACGGGCTGGCCACCAGATGTCGCACCTGGACTTGCTTACAGAGGGCCTCCATCAGCTGGGACATGAATTGGGTCCCCCGGTCAGGGAGCATTTCCTGGGGAAAACCCACTCGGGAGAAAATCTCCAGCAATGCGGTGGCCACCTTGTCAGCCCGAATGGACGACAAGGCCACTGCTTCCGGGTACCGGGTGGCATAGTCCACTACCGTCAGTATGAAGCGTTTCCCGGAGCTGCTGGGGATGGCCAGCGGGCCGACCAGATCCACAGCCACCCTCCTGAAAGGCTCATCGATGATTGGCAGAGATACCAGTGGGGCTTTGGGGTGTGGCCCCGCCTTCCCCACTCTCTGACAGGTTTCACACGAACGGCAGTAGGCAGCCACATCGGCCCCCATTTTTGGCCAGTAGTAATGCTGGTTTAACCTGGCCTTGGTCTTAGCGATCCCTAGGTGTCCGGCCATCGGAATCTCATGTGCGATCCGCAACAACTCCGTCCGGAACGGATAGGGTACCACCAACTGTCGGTCCTTGGGCCACGCCTCCGGTGAACCCTGCTGGACCGTGGCCCGGTACAGCCGTCCTTGGTCCCAGACCACTCGCTCCGGGTCCGAGTCCGAGGGAGGCTGTGCCGCCTGCTCCTTAAGAGCTTTCAGGCTGTCGTCAGCTTCTAACGCTGCCTGAAACCCCTGACTAGATGTGGCCAGAATCGACGAGACTGTCACATCTTCGGTCAGTACCCCGGGACCTGTGTCCTGGCCTCCACCTGACTCGGCTGCCACTGGGTCAGAAGGGGAAGAGCTATCGGACCTCTGGGAGGCCCCTTGGCTTCCAGCACTCCCACTGCGGGTGACAGCGGCCACAGCCGCTGCGACCGTGGGTCGTGCCTGCTCCTCCTCCGTTCCTGACCAAGTCGCCGGTTCAGGCAGACCTACCTGGCTTCCTGACACCCCGGTTGTGGGGGAACCATGCACCGAGATCTTACCTGGGAGCACTTCCGCTCCTGGACCGGCCCCAATCTCACCTGCCTGTTCCCCTCCTGCAGCAACAGAACCCCGCTGTGAAATCTCTGGGGACCCCACATTTGCTGTGGTAGCCCCCACCCCACACACTGGTCCTCCCCCTGCAGCACCCTGCTCTCTGCTTATCCCTGCAGAGGGCAACAGATCCCAGCTCACAGGCTGATTACTTGTAGAGGCATTGTCACACCTTTCTCTGACCCCCTCCCCTGTCACAGCTGCAGCTGTGTGTGTGTCTATGGTGTCTATGCAAGCAGAAATATCAGAGTTCACTCCCTCCTCCCTTACATCATTCATAGATAACACATTAACATTGTCCGGAGGCATGTCAGTACTGGCTGAAGGTTCAGCCCTTGGTTGGGGCCCAAACTGGGAGGTTATCTGCCCCAAATCTGTCCCAAGTAGCACGTTTGCGGGGATCCGATCAGTTACCCCCACCTCCCTCACCCCTCGCCCTGCGCCCCAGTCCACATAAATGTCAGCAACAGGCAGCGCCGGGTCAATGCCTCCAATCCCGGAGACAGCGAGGGTTTTTCCAGGGATCAAGTCTTGGGGGGACACCATCTCAGGCCGCACCAGAGTCACCTCCGAGGCGCTGTCTCGCAGTCCCATGGTCACAGACCGGCCGACGGTGACAGGTTGGAAGCTGTCCAGGGACCTACCACCACCCCCACCCACACAATACACCTTGGGCGGCCCTTGGGACGGGGACGGAGCCGGGGCCTTGGGACGCTGAGGGCACATGGCCTTGAAGTGTCCAGGTAGGTTGCACTGGTGGCACCGTCTTGGTTCTGCCACGGGCCTGGAGAGGGGAGTTGAGGGGGACACCCCCTGCAGTCTAGGGGCAGGTGGGGCAGTCGCAGAGTTCATCTTACCCCCTCTCCAGGTGCTGCTGGTGGCTGCTCTCCTGGCCTCAGGAGCCCGATTGTTGGTGTAGTCATCGGCCAGGGCAGCTGTAGCCGTGGACCCCTTTGGCTTCTGGTCTCGGATGAACTGGCGGAGATCCTCAGGGCAGTTCCACAAGAGTTGCTCCGTGATGAACAAGTCCAGGATCTCCGGTCCGGTGGAAAGCTGCAGGCCTTGGGTCCAGTGGTCGGCAGCTCGGGCAAGTGCCCGCCGGTGGTCAGCCCAGGAGTCCTTTGGTCCCTTCTGTAGGCTCCGGAACTTCTTGCGGTAGGACTCTGGAGTGAGGTTGTACTGTTGGATCAGGGCCCGCTTGATGGTGTCGTAGCCCTGATCTGCCTCAGCAGGCAAGTCCCCAAGGATACCCAGGGCCTTACCCCTTAAACGGGGGGTCAGGTATTTGGCCCACTGGTCCTTGTCCAGATGGTGCTGCAGGCAAGTCCGTTCAAAAGCAGTCAAGAAAGAGTCCAAGTCTCCATCCTTCTCCAGCACTGGGAAGTCCTCAACACGGACCTTTGGAAGTTTGGTGTCTTGAAGGTCACGTGTGGCTGATGAGGGCCGGAGCTGAGCTAGCTGCAGCTGGTAGTCACGCTCTGCCTGGCGCTCTTCACGTGCTGCTTGCCGCTCCGCAGCCTCACGCACTGCTTGCCGCTCACGCTCGGCCATGAGTATCTCGTAGGTATCCCGGTCTCCAGCCTGGAGAAGGGCCATAGCCATTTGAAGAAGGCTATCCGAGCCTCCCAGGCTCGGTGGAATGGCACGTGGTGATCTGCGGCCCGCTGCGGAGCCTGGTGCTTCACTGTCCATTGCAGAGCGGAGGGCTGGCATCTGGCTCGTTGAGGACCCTTGGGTGAGCTGCTCCTCATCTTGTCCATAATTGCCAGGTTGTGCGCTGTCCTCTGCAGAACGGTTTTCTGGCGTCGAGCTCCTGGAGGGCTCGTGGACAACCTCCTCATCGTCTCTGGCCTGAGCATCGGCCATTCCTTTGGCTTTGCTCCTGGTGCTCTCAGCCATTGTTGCAGACTTTGGTCACTGACACAGAACTGACACCTGATGCCTCCACACACCTTACAGTATCTGCACTCTGACACTCTAGTGTTGGTCTGGTCTGAAGACCCCAGCAGCCACAGCTGCTGCAGGCAGTCTTTAGTGTCTGGGAGTATGGGTCTCACACTCACACACACTATTATCTCGATCCCACCGCTTGCCACCAATATGTCACGAACCACCGGGGGGGTCACTCAGAAATCCCCCGCGCTGGCTACCAGTACGTCACAATCGGGGTGTAACAAGTGGGGGGTCACCCCTCCTTTATACCTCCCGACCGACAGACAGAGCACGTGATGCGCTCTCTAGCGCCCCTCTTATAGTCAGGCCAATTATGGAATTGCCCGACGATAAGCAAGGAGGCCGCTATACTACTTATGCCGATTATTGAAGGGTCCCCGGTGAGAGTAGGGTATATATTCCCCCGACCTCCGCGGGCGGAATATATAAAACCTCCCCGAATCTCACTGGCCTCCCCACAATAATCCTTGGCACAAACTCGCTGCCACCAACCGATTTACGGTAACTATTAGCCGAACACACAGACGTGGGATTCAAGATCGAGATAACAGAACAGCCCAAGATTAATTATATAATTTAATCAGCCTAAAGCACACTAGAAACTACAATATATACAATAGGGAATCTACAGAATATACAGTTATGTCAGAGTACAGTTACAAGCAAAGCATGGGTTACAAACAGGCATACACAGTTCCAGCAGTTACCTTGTGCGTCTGGCCACAGGGGGGCGCTGTAGGCCAGGTTTCTAGGATCCTTCCCACAGATGTTTCCTACACGTGACCCCCAGCGAAAGAACGCTGGAAAATGGCCGAAGTCGGGTTATCAACCTGGGCAAATCCAGGTCCCCTCCTACCTTCGTGACCTCAGAGGGAGCACTGCTCCACCCCTGGCTTGAGTTATGGACAATATCCCAACATGGAATATGGGCCATAACTTTGCCTGGGAGCGTCGTAGGCGGACGCCAACGCTCTCATTGTGACAGCTATGAATTTAGCTACGGAACGAGAGGACTCATGACTTGTCTACTAGTTCCCCATTGGCTGATATCACGCCTGGGGTATTTCCCCAGGTCCTGCTCCCATAAAAAGGGTGTGCCAGCATCGTCCGCATGCGGAGACACCATTTTTATGGTTGCCATATTTATCGGAAATATGGCTTGCGAGATATGAACCATTTTTTACTGGAGTCGTTCTGTCTGGATACTTCCATAGCCTTGCTAATTAGATAGCAGCCCCTACCACAGGGTCACGGCAGGGAGTCATCCTGTGTCCATTGTTCCCACATCATCTCATTTCCATATCACAGGAGATGGCTGTTGGAGGTGTAAGTGGGATGTGACACCTTCCCAGATGGTGGACATTGAGAACAAGAAGGGAGGGGGCACTGCCATGGAGTGATGAGAGCGATTATGACTGGAAGTCATAATTCATCTTCATATCCCAGGGTTTGCCTCACAAGGGGGCATTACTACTGTGCAGGGGGCATTACTACTGTACAGGGGGCATTATTACTGTTCAGGGGGCATTACTACTGTACAGGGGGCATTACTACTGTGCAGGGGCCATTACTACTGTGCAGGGGGCATAACTACTGTACAGGGGGCATTACTACTGCACAGGGGGCATTCCAATTTTACAGGGGCTCACAAGAGGCAGCATTACTACTGTACAGGAGGTATTAGTATTGTACAGAGGCTCACAGGGGGCAATACTACTGTACGAGGGGGCATTATTTTTGTACATGGGGGTCACAGTTGGGCAATACTACTGTACAGGGGGGCATTATTACTGTACTGGGGCTCACAGGGGAAATTACTACTGCACAACGGAGCATTACTACTGTACATGGGGTCAAAGGTGGGCATTACTACTGATCTTGGGGGCATTGCTATTGTACAGGGGGCATTACTACTGTGCAGGGGGCATAACTACTGTACAGGGGGCATAACTACTGTACATGGGGCATAACTACTGTACAGGGGGCATAACTACTGTACAGGGGGCATAACTACTGTACAGGGGGCATTCCTACTGTGCAGGGGGCATAACTACTGTGCAAGGGGCATAACTACTGTGCAGGGGGCATAACTACTGTGCAGGGGGCATTACTACTGCACAGGGGGCATTCCAATTTTACAGGGGCTCACAAAAGGCAGCATTACTACTGTACAGGAGGTATTAGTATTGTACAGAGGCTCACAGGGGGCAATACTACTGTACAGGGGGGCATTATTACTGTACTGGGGCTCACAGGGGAAATTACTACTGCACAACGGAGCATTACTACTGTACATGGGGTCAAAGGTGGGCATTACTACTGATCTTGGGGGCATTGCTATTGTACAGGGGGCATTACTACTGTGCAGGGGGCATTACTACTGTGCAGGGGGCATAACTACTGTACAGGGGGCATAACTACTGTACATGGGGCATAACTACTGTACAGGGGGCATAACTACTGTACAGGGGGCATAACTACTGTGCAGGGGGCATTCCTACTGTGCAGGGGGCATAACTACTGTGCAGGGGGCATAGCTACTGTGCAGGGGGCATAGCTACTGTGCAGGGGGCATTACTTATGTGCACCGTGTATTATGCACTTCACATGTACAGGGCAGCCACCAGGGGATGCACCGTGTATTATACACTTCACATGTACAGGGCATCCACCAGGGGTGCACCGTGTATTATACACTCCACATGTACAGGGTAGCCACCAGGGGGTGCACCGTGTATTATACACTCCACATGTACAGGGTAGCCTCCAGGGGGTGCACCGTGTATTATAGACTTCACATGTACAGGGCAGCCACCAGGGGGTGCACCGTGTATTATACTCTTCACATGTACAGGGCAGTCAGCAGGGGATGCACCGTATATTATACACTTCACATGTACAGGGCATCCACCAGGGGGTGCACCGTGTATTATAGACTTCACATGTACAGGGCAGCCACCAGGGGGTGCACCGTGTACTATACACTTCACATGTACAGGGCAGCCTCCAGGGGTGCACCGTATATTATACACTTCACATGTACAGGGCATCCACCAGGGGGTGCACCATGTGTTATACACTTTCCCTTCTGACTGCCCTGTACATGTGATGCACCATGTATTATACACTCCACATGTACAGGGCAGCCTCCAGGGGTTCACCGTGTATTATACAATTCACATGTACAGGGCAGCCACCAGGGGGTGCACCGTGTACTATACACTCCACATATACAGGATAGCCACCAGGGGTTGCACCGTGTATTATACACATCACATGTACAGGGCATCCACCAGGGGGTGCACCGTGTACTATACACTTCACATAAACAGGGCAGCCACCAGGGGGTGCACTGTGTATTATACATTTCACATGTACAGGGCAGTCAGCAGGGGATGCTACGTATATTATACTCTTCACATGTACAGGGCAGCCACCAGGGGGTGCACCGTGTATTGTACACTTCACATGTCCAGGGCATCCACCAGGGGATGCACCATGTATTATACACTTACCCTTCTGACTGCACTGTACATGTGATGCACCATGTATTATGCACTTCACATGTACAGGGCAGCCACAAGGGGGTGCACTGTGTACTATACACTTCACATATACAGGGTAGCCACCAGGGGGTGCACCGTGTATTATACACTCCACATGTACAGGGCAGCCACCAAAGGGTGCACCGTGTATTATACTCTTCACATGTATAGGGCAGCCACCAGGGGTGCACCATGTATTATATCATTCACATGTACAGAGCATCCACCAGGGGATGCACCGTGGATTATACACTTCACATGTACAGTGCAGCAACCAGGGGGAGCACCGTGTATTATACACTCCACATGTACAGGGCATCCACCAGGGGATGCACCATGTAATATACACTTCACATGTACAGGGCAGTCACCAGGGGATGCACCATGTATTATACACTTCACATGTACAGGGCAGCCACCAGGGGGTGCACCGTGTACTATACACTTCACATGTACAGGGCAGCCACCAGGGGGTGCACCGTGTACTATACACTTCACATGTACATGGCAGCCACCAGGGGGTGCACCGTGTATTATACACTTCCCCTGCTGACTGCCCTGTACATGTGATGCACCGTGTATTATACACTCCACATGTACAGGGTAGCCACCAGGCGGTGCACCGTGTATTATACACTCCACTTGTACAGGGTAGCCACCAGGGGGTGCACCGTGTATTATACACTTCCCCTGCTGACTGCCCTGTACATGTGATGCACCGTGTATTATACACTCCACATGTACAGGGCAGCCGCCAGGGGGTGCACCGTAAATTATACACTTCACATGTACAGGGCAGCCATCAGGGGGTGCACCGTGTATTATACACTTCACATGTACAGGGCATCCACCAGGGGTGCACCGTGTATTATACTCTTCACATGTACAGGGCAGCCACCAGGGGTGCACCGTGTATTATACTCTTCACATGTACAGGGCAGCCTCCAGGGGTGCACCGTGTATTATACACTCCACATGTACAGGGCAGCCACCAGGGGGTGCACTATGTATTATACACTTCATATGTACAGGGCATCCACCAGGGGGTGCACCGTGTATTATACACTTCACATGTACATGGCAATCAGCAGGGGATGCTCTGTATATTATACACTCCACATGTACAGGGTAGCCACCAGGGGGTGCACCGTGTATTATACACTTCCCCTGCTGACTGCCCTATACATGTGATGCACCGTGTATTATATACTTCACATGTACAGGGCGTCCACCAGGGGATGCACCGTGTATTATACACTTCACATGTACAGGGCAGCCACCAGGGGTGCACCGTGTATTATATACTTCACATGTACAGAGCATCCACCAGGGGTGCACCGTGTATTATACACTTCACATGTACAGAGCAGTCACCAGGGGGTGAACTGTGTATTGTACACTTCACATGTACAGGGCAGCCACCAGGGGGTGCACCGTGTATTATACACTTCCCCTGCTGACTGCCCTGTACATGTGATGCACCGTGTATTATACACTCCACATGTACAGGGCGTCCACCAGGGGATGCACCATGTATTATACACTTCACATGTACATGGCAATCAGCAGGGTATGCTCCGTATATTATACACTCCACATGTACAGGGTAGCCACCAGGGGGTGCACCGTGTATTATACACTTTCCCTGCTGACTGCCCTGTACATGTGATGCACCGTGTATTATACATTCCACATGTACAGGGCAGCCACCAGGGGGTGCAACGTGTATTATACACTTCACATGTACAGGGCAGCCACCAGGGGGTGCACCGTGTATTATACACTTCACATGTACAGGGCAGCCACCAGGGGTTCACCAGGTATTATACTCTTCACATGTACAGGGCAGCCACCAGGGGTGCACCGTGTATTATACATTCCACATGTACAGAGCATCCACCAGGGGTGCACCGTGTATTATAGACTTCACATGTACAGGGCAGCCACCAGGGGTTGCACCGTGTGTTATACTCTTCACATGTACAGGGCAGCCACCAGGGGTGCACCGTGTATTATACACTCCACATGTACAGAGCATCCACCAGGGGTGCACCGTGTATTATACTCTTCACATGTACAGGGCAGCCACCAGGGGAAGCACCGTGTATTATACACTTCACATGTACAGGGCATCCACCAGGGGGTTCACCGTGTATTATACAATTCACATGTACAGGGCAGCCACCAGGGGGTGCACCGTGTATTATACACTTCCCCTGCTGACTGCCCTGTACATGTGATGCACCGTGTATTATACACTCCACATGTACAGGGCAGCCATCAGGGGGTGCACCGTGTATTATACATTTCACATGTACAGGGCAGCCACCAGGGGGTGCACCGTGTATTATACACTTCCCCTGCTGACTGCCCTGTACATGTGATGCACCGTGTATTATACACTCCACATGTACAGGGCAGCCACCAGGGGTGGACCGTGTATTATATACTTCACATGTACAGGGCAGCCACCAGGGGTGGACCGTGTATTATACACTCCACATATACAGGGCATCCACCAGGGTATGCACCGTGTATTATACTCTTCACATGTACATAGCATCCACCAGGGGGTTCACCGTGTATTATACACTTCACATGTACAGGGCAGCCACCAGGGGGTGCACCGTGTACTATACACTCCACATGTACAGGGTAGCCACCAAGGAATGCACCGTGTATTATACACTTCCCCTGCTGACTGCCCTGTACATGTGATGCACCGTGTATTATACACTCCACATGTACAGGGTAGCCACCAGGGGTGCACCGTGGATTATACACTTCACATGTACAGGGCATCCACCAGGGGGTGCACCGTGTATTATACACTTCACATGTACAGAGCATCCACCAGGAGGTTCACCGTGTATTATACACTTCCCCTGCTGACTGCCCTGTACATGTGGTGCACCGTGTATTATACACTCCAAATTTACAGGGTAGCCACCAGGGGTGCACCGTATACTATACACTCCACATGTACAGGGTAGACACCAGGGGGTGCACCGTGTATTAAACACTTCCCCTGCTGACTGCCCTGTACATGTGATGCACCGTGTATTATACACTCCACATGTACAGGGCAGCCACCAGGGAGTGCACCGTGTATTATACACTTCACATGTACAGAGCAGCCACTAGGGGGTGCACCGTGTATTATACACTTGTCACGCTCCCCGGGTCCTCGGCTCCCCTCCCCGGGTCCTCTGCTCCGCTCCCCGGGTCCTCAGCTCCGCTCCCCGGCTCACCTGCCACGCTCCCCGCTCTCCAGCCTCCGGTGCCCGTCCTTCCCAGGCCCCCTGGTCTCCGATCCCGGCGCCCGACGGCTTCCCAGGTCCTGGCCGGCTCCCCTGCGTCCTCCTCTCAGCTTCCTTCCCTGGCTTCTGGCACCCGGGCCGCGCGCATGCGCATTAGGGCGCGCGCGCGGTCACTGACCCTTTCTTAAAGGGCCAGCGTCCATTAACAGGAAATGATGCAAAACAGGTACAGGGTATAAAGGGGTTTATTGTCCAAGGGGGCGGGGCCTGATCTTCGTGTTTCCTAAGCTAGGAGTCAGGTCTCCTGGTGTTTTTGTGATATACTCACCTATCTCTCTTGTAGAGCCGTGCCTGCCTCGCCATCCGGTCCTGACCGAATCCCGAACCCCGAACGCTGTCCATCTGCCATCCTGACATTCCGTACCATCTCGGATCCCTGCGGTGACCCGTCATCTCGCTCCAAAGGTTCCGGACCCCGCTTGACATCATCTCGGCTTCCGAACCTGAGCTGCGTCACCCGGACTACCACCAGTGACTCCGTGGTCCCAGGGACTTCTCCGTTATCCTCGTGTGCACGGACTGTTCTGCTGTCTATAGTGCTCCAGCTACCGGACCCCTTACCAACATCTAGGAGTTCGGCCCAGTGGATCCACCTCCTGGGTCTGCCCGTCCACCTGGCCCTGACAGTAAGATCAGGCCATGGATCCCGCTGCAGCACTAGCAGCCGTACAGGAGGAACTCCAACGCCAGCGTGAGACTCAGACCCGCATGCTGCAATTCATGTCTTCTGTGGACGCCCGCCTGAACACGCTACAAGCGGCAGTTACGTTTTCAGCATCCCGGGCTTCCACTAGTCAGTCCACGGCTCCAGCTCCCGTGGCGACATCTTCAGATACTTCCAGACTTCGTTTGGCCTCACCACCCCGGTACGCCGGAGACCCCAAGACCTGCAGGGGATTCTTAAACCAATGCTCCCTTCATTTCACGCAGCTGCCGCATTTGTTTGCCTCCGATCAAGCCAAGGTCGCCTTCATCATGTCCCATCTAGAGGGTGAGGCACTGGCGTGGATGAACCCCTTGTGGGAGAAGGGGGATCCTGTGACCACGAACATCCAGGAGTTCCTGCAGGCATTCCGTGGCACCTTTGATGAGCCCGGACGCGCCTCCGCGTCCGCTTCGTCTCTTCTCCGGTTACGTCAGGGGACTCTGACGGTGGGCCAATACGCCATCCGGTTTCGCACCTTGGCTTCGGAACTCGGGTGGAACAACGAGGCCCTAACCGCCGCCTTCTGGGAAGGACTCTCGGGGCGAATTAAAGACGAGCTGGCGGGTCGTGACGTACCGACCACCCTGGATGCCCTGATCGCCCTAGCGACTCGAGTGGACATTCGTTTTCAGGAGCGATCCAAGGAAGTGTCCCGTGAGAGACGTCCGGTACGGCATTCCTCTCCTCCGCAGAAGCCCGCCGTACTTCAGTCATCGACAGCTGGGCTTCCCATTCACGAGCCCATGCAGATCGACAGAGTGCGGCAGTCTGAACTACGTCGAGCTGAGCGGCTCGCCAAGGGCCTCTGCTTTTACTGCGGAGAGGACACACACCTGCTACGCTCCTGTCCAGAGAGGCCGGGAAACTCCAAAGCCTAGGGTTGGTAGGAGAGGCCACCCTAGGTGCTGGGACTCTCTCAGACCCGGTTACGTGGACTGTGCAAGTGACAACGGGAGAGACGCGGTTCACGGCTGAGGCATACCTCGATTCCGGGGCAGCAGGCAATTTCATCCAGCAGGCCACGGTGGACAAGTACCAGGTGCCTGTTACTCCACTCGACAAGCCCCTCGTGATTGCCTCTGTGGATGGGAGACCCCTCTCTGACACCATCTCCTGGATCACCAAGCCGGTGGAACTGCGTATCGGTGCCCTGCACACCGAGAACATCGCTTTCTACGTCCTCCCACACATGTCCCATCAGATCCTGCTGGGACTTCCCTGGTTACGGACACACGAACCGTCAGTCAGCTGGGGCACTGGCGAAATCACCCGATGGGGCTCTTCGTGCCATGAGAAGTGCCTGAAGACTATACAACCCATCCGACGACCTCCGGTTCCAGAGAACCTACCGGGGCTGCCCTCGGCCTATTGGTCCTTTGCAGACGTCTTTGATAAAAAGGAATCCGAGGTACTTCCGCCACATCGTCCTTACGATTGTGCCATCGACCTGTTCCCTGGAACAACACCACCTCGAGGACGGATATATCCATTGTCTCCAGCCGAAACAAGGGCCATGTCTACTTACATCACAGAGAGCCTGGCAAGGGGATTCATTCGGAGATCCTCCTCTCCTGCTGGAGCAGGTTTCTTCTTCGTCAAGAAGAAAGAAGGCGACTTACGCCCATGCATAGACTACCGGGGTTTGAATCAAATCACCGTAAAAAACAAGTACCCTCTGCCGCTCATCCCCGAATTGTTTGACCGGCTTAGAGGAGCTCGTGTGTTCACCAAGCTGGATCTTCGGGGTGCTTACAATCTGGTACGCATCCGCTCTGGGGACGAATGGAAGACCGCGTTCAATACGCGCGATGGGCACTATGAATACTGCGTGATGCCCTTCGGCCTGTGTAACGCCCCAGCCGTCTTTCAAGAACTGGTGAACGACGTTTTCCGGGACCTTCTTTACGTCTGTGTAGTAGTGTATCTGGATGACATCCTGGTTTTCTCTCCGGACCTCCAGACCCACAGAGAGAACGTACAACTGGTTCTACAAAGACAGAGAGAATCGCCTGTACGCCAAGTACGAGAAGTGTGTCTTTGAGCAGTCTTCTCTCCCCTTCCTGGGGTACATCTGTCATGATGTATTTTACCTTCTCACTGTATTTGCTGTAATACTATGTCAGGATGTGATGTCACTTTCCTTTGGTTGTACTTACTGAACACTTTGAAATGTCTTGGGATGTAAGTAACCATACCTTCCCCCCATCTCCTGTGTCTCTGGGCCCATAATGCAATTATCTCTTGTCCACACAGCCAGAGGAACTTCCCATTGTTTCGTAAGCAGTGGATAACGCCAACTACACAAACCTGTAGACATCTCGGAGCCAACCTTCTAGAATCTTCTAGTGGGCCCAACCATTGCATAGACCCCTACCCTTGAGGGGCGGGCCCACGAGCTCAAACAATTCACTCCTGTTTCTAAATGCAGTTGGGAGTTGAGTTTTGAAGAGGAAGGGAGCGAGATCTGATTCTGCGGACAGACCTCGCCGTCCAGTGGATTGTGTGGGATTTCTGGGACTCTAAAAAGGACTATTACATTGTGATCTGGCACTTTGGATTATCGGGAGGTGCCCCCGAATCTGTTTTATTTGGACTTGTCGTGTGCTGTTCCTGTATTCCTGTTAGTAAACCTGTTGGATCATCCTCGGCCTGTTGTCTCTCTTTGCTCTGATGTACACCCCGTCACAACATCATCTCTGATACTGGACTACAGATGGATCCAAAGAAGGTCTCCTCCATTGTCAACTGGCCTCCTCCTTCTGGACTGAAGGCAATCCAACGCTTCCTGGGATTCGCCAACTACTACCGCCAGTTCATCCCTCACTTCTCTGCTCTGACTGCTCCTCTCTCCGCTTTGACCAGGAAAGAGGCTAATCCCAAGGACTGGTCCCCGGCGGCCGACGCCGCGTTTGGCTCTCTGAAGCGGGCATTTGCCTCCTCTCCTGTACTCCACCGTCCGGAGTTAAACCGCCAGTTCACCCTGGAGGTGGATGCCTCCTCCTCAGGAGCCGGAGCAGTGCTCATGCAGAAGTCCTCCTCCGGGAAGATGGTGACTTGCGGATTCTTCTCCAAGAGCTTCTCAGCGCCTGAACGCAACTACACCATCGGTGACCGAGAGCTCTTGGCAGTCAAACTGGCTCTGGAGGAATGGCGCTACCTTCTAGAGGGAGCAGTGTACCCCGTGATCATTTACACGGACCACAAGAACCTGGAATACCTGCGGTCTGCTCAGCGACTGAACCCACGGCAAGCCAGGTGGTCCTTATTCTTTGCCAGGTTTGATTTCCAGCTCCATTTCCGACCCGCGGACAAGAATGTACGCGCTGATGCCTTGTCCAGGTCTTTCATGCCCATGGAGCAGGAGGAAGAGACTACCCAACCCATCATCTGTCCTAGCAAAATCATTCCGGTGGCCCCTGTCACCCTGGCCCAGATACCGCCCGGGAAGACCTATGTCTCTGAGACAGACAGGCAAAAAGTGTTACACTGGGGTCATGCCTCGAAAACAGCCGGTCATGCTGGTCAGAAGAGAACTTGGAGTGCGATTGTACGTCACTACTGGTGGCCATCCCTTCGCACGGACGTCGCTGCTTTTGTCTCTGCCTGCTCCTCTTGTGCCAGGAACAAGACGCCCAAACACCTGCCATATGGCCGTCTTCTGCCTCTGCCGATACCCTCAGTTCCGTGGCAACACATAGCGATGGACTTTATTACGGACTTGCCATTGTCCTCCGGGCACACAGTCATATGGGTCGTGGTGGATCGGTTCTCTAAAATGGCTCATTTCGTCCCTATGGCAGGACTGCCCTCTGCTCAAGAACTCGCGGATGCCTATATACATCACATCTTGCTTGCATGGCTTTCCATTACACATCGTATCCGACAGAGGAACTCAGTTCACCTCCCGCTTCTGGAGGGCTCTCTGCAAACATCTGGGAGTGACTCTGGACTTTTCATCTGCATACGATCCTCAGTCTAATGGCCAAGTGGAGAGGGTCAATCAAATCTTGACCTCTTTTTTACGTCACTATGTCAACGCCCATCACGACGACTGGTCCACGCTTCTTCCTTGGGCTGAATTCTCCCATAACCACCACATCAGTGAGTCGTCCTCCAGCTCTCCCTTCCATGTCGTTTACGGACTCCAGCCCTCCGTCCCATTGCCGGTATCCCCTTCTTCGGATGTCCCTGCTGCTGATACTGTAGCCCGTGACTTTGCAACCATTTGGGACTCTGTCAAGGCGTCCCTTGGGCGTGCTTCCCTACGGATGAAACGACACGCAGACAAGAGACGTCTGGACCCTCCGTGTTTCTCTCCTGGAGATCTCGTCTGGCTTGCTTCCAAGTACGTCCGCTTGAAGATACCATCATACAAGCTGGGTCCTCGCTACATCGGGCCGTTTAAAGTCCTCAACAAGATCAATGAGGTCTCCTACAAGCTACAGCTCCCGGCCACGATGAGGATACCCAACTCATTCCACGTCTCCCTGCTCAAGCCGGTTGTCCTTGGTCCCTTCTCCGCTGCTGCCAGTCCGGCTCCTCCACCTATTGCCGATGACGACATCTATGCGGTAAGGGATATCGTGGCCATGAAGACCGTACGGGGTCGACAGTTCTTCCTGGTGGACTGGGAGGGGTATGGTCCTGAGGATAGGTCCTGGGAGCCCAGGGAGAACGTGGGCACTCCTCTGATCCGTGCCTTCATGTCCCGGTTGCGGGGAGGGGGGCGTGGGGGGGGGGTACTGTCACGCTCCCCGGGTCCTCGGCTCCCCTCCCCGGGTCCTCTGCTCCGCTCCCCGGGTCCTCAGCTCCGCGCTCCCCGGCTCACCTGCCACGCTCCCCGCTCTCCAGCCTCCGGTGCCCGTCCTTCCCAGGCCCCCTGGTCTCCGATCCCGGCGCCCGACGGCTTCCCAGGTCCTGGCCGGCTCCCCTGCGTCCTCCTCTCAGCTTCCTTCCCTGGCTTCTGGCACCCGGGCCGCGCGCATGCGCATTAGGGCGCGCGCGCGGTCACTGACCCTTTCTTAAAGGGCCAGCGTCCATTAACAGGAAATGATGCAAAACAGGTACAGGGTATAAAGGGGTTTATTGTCCAAGGGGGCGGGGCCTGATCTTCGTGTTTCCTAAGCTAGGAGTCAGGTCTCCTGGTGTTTTTGTGATATACTCACCTATCTCTCTTGTAGAGCCGTGCCTGCCTCGCCATCCGGTCCTGACCGAATCCCGAACCCCGAACGCTGTCCATCTGCCATCCTGACAGTCCGTACCATCTCGGATCCCTGCGGTGACCCGTCATCTCGCTCCAAAGGTTCCGGACCCCGCTTGACATCATCTCGGCTTCCGAACCTGAGCTGCGTCACCCGGACTACCACCAGTGACTCCGTGGTCCCAGGGACTTCTCCGTTATCCTCGTGTGCACGGACTGTTCTGCTGTCTATAGTGCTCCAGCTACCGGACCCCTTACCAACATCTAGGAGTTCGGCCCAGTGGATCCACCTCCTGGGTCTGCCCGTCCACCTGGCCCTGACAACACTTCACATGTACAGGGCATCCACCAGGGGTGCACCGTGTATTAGTCACTTCCCCTGCTGACTGCCCTGTACATGTGATGCACCGTGTATTATATACTTCACATGTACAGGGCATCCACCAAGGGGTGCACCGTGTATTATACACTTCACATGTACAGGGCATCCACCAGGGGATGCACCATGTATTGTACACTTCACATGTACAGGGCAGCCACCAGGGGATGCTCCGTATATTATACACTTCACATGTACAGGGCATGCACCAGGGGATGCACCATGTATTATACACTTCACATGTACAGGGCATCCACCAGGGGATGCACCATGTATTGAACACTTCACATGTACTGGGCAGCCACCAGGGGGTGCACCGTGTACTATACACTGCACATGTACAGGGCATCCACCAGGGGGTTCACCGTGTATTATACACTGCACATGTACAGGGCAGCCACCAGGCGGTGCACCGTGTATTATACACTTTCCCTGCTGATTGCCCTGTACATGTGATGCACCGTGTATTATACACTCCACATGTACAGGGCAGCCACCAGGGGTGCACCGTGTATTATATACTTTACATGTACAGAGCATCCACCAGGGGTGCACCGTGTATTATACACTTCACATGTACAGGGCAGTCACCAGGGGGTGAACTGTGTATTGTACACTTCACATGTACAGGGCAGCCACCAGGGGGTGCACCGTGTATTATACACTTCCCCTGCTGACTGCCCTGTACATGTGATGCACCGTGTATTATACACTCCACATGTACAGGGCAGCCACCAGGGGCTGCACCGTGTATTATACACTTCACATGTACAGGGCAGCCACCAGGGGGTGCACCGTGTATTATACACTTCCCCTGCTGACTGCACTGTACATGTGATGCACCGTGTATTATACACTCCACATGTACAGGGCAGTCACCAGGGGATGCACTATGTATTATACACTTCACATGTACAGGGCAGCCACCAGGGGTGCACCGTGTATTATATACTCCACATGTACAGGACATCCACCAGGGGTGCACCGTGTATTAGTCACTTCACCTGCTGACTGCCCTGTACATGTGATGCACCTTGTATTATATACTTCACATGTACAGGGCGTCCACCAGGGGATGCACCATGTATTATACACTTCACATGTACATGGCAATCAGCAGGGGATGCTCCGTATATTATACACTCCACATGTACAGGGTAGCCACCAGGGGGTGCACCGTGTATTATACACTTCCCCTGCTGACTGCCCTGTACATGTGATGCACCGTGTATTATACATTCCACATGTACAGGGCAGCCACCAGGGGGTGTACCGTGTATTATACACTTCACATGTACAGGGCAGCCACCAGGGGGTGCACCGTGTATTATACTCTTCACATGTACAGGGCAGCCACCAGGGGTGCACCGTGTATTATACACTCCACATGTACAGAGCATCCATTAGGGGTGCACCGTGTATTATACACTCCACATGTACAGAGCATCCACCAGGGGTGCACCGTGTATTATACTCTTCACATGTACAGGGAAGCCTCCAGGGGTGCACCGTGTATTGTACACTTCACATGTACAGGCAGTCACCAGGGGGTGCACCGTGTATTATACACTTCACATGTACAGGGCAGCCATCAGGGGGTGCACCGTGTATTATACAATTCACATGTACAGGGCAGCCACCAGGGGGTGCACCGTGTATTATACACTTCCCCTGCTCACTGCCCTGTACATGTGATGCACCGTGTATTATACACTCCACATGTACAGGGCAGCCACCAGGGGTGCACAGTGTATTATATACTTCACATGTACAGGGCAGCCACCAGGGGGTGCACCGTGTACTATACACTTGACATGTACAGGGCATCCACCAGGGGGTTCACCGTGTATTATACACTGCACATGTACAGGGCAGCCACCAGGCGGTGCACCGTGTATTATACACTTCAGATGTACAGGGCAGCCACCAGGGGTGCATCGTGTATTATACACTTCACATGTACAGGGCAGCCACCAGGGGTGCACCGTGTATTATACACTCCACATGTACAGGGCATCCACCAGGAGGTTCACCGTGTATTATACACTTCCCCTGCTGACTGCCCTGTACATGTGATGCACCGTGTATTATACACTCCACATGTACAGGGCAGCCACCAGGGGGTGCACCGTGTATTATACTCTTCACATGTACAGAGCATCCACCAGGGGTGCACCGTGTATTATACACTCCACATGTACAGGGCATCCACCAGGAGGTTCACCGTGTATTATACACTTCCCCTGCTCACTGCCCTGTACATGTGATGCACCGTGTATTATACACTCCACATGTACAGGGCAGCCACCAGGGGGTGCACCGTGTATTATACTCTTCACATGTACAGAGCATCCACCAGGGGTGCACCGTGTATTATACACTCCACATGTACAGAGCAGCCACCAGGGGGTGCACCGTGTATTATATACTTCACATAAACAGGGCAGCCATCAGGGGGTGCACTGTGTATTATACACTGTACATGTACAGGGCAGCCTCCGGGGGATGCACCATGTATTATACACTTCACATGAACAGGGCAGCCACCAGGGGGTGCCCTATGTATTATACACTGCAAATGTATAGGGCAGCCACCAGGGGTGCACCGTGTATTATATACTTCACATGTACAGGGCAGCCACCAGGGGTGCACCGTGTATTATACACTCCACATATACAGGGCAGCCACCAGGGGGTGCACCATGTATTATACACTTTACATGTACAGGGCAGCCACCAGGGGGTGCACCGTGTAATAAATACTTTACATGAACAGGGCAACAACCAGGGGGTGCACCATGTATTATACACTTCATATGTACAGGGCAGCCACCAGGGGGTGCACCATGTATTATACACTTTACATGTACAGGGCAGCCACCAGGCGGTGCACCATGTATTATTTACTTCACATGTACAGGACAGCCACCAGGGGTTGCACCGTGTATTATACACTTACCCTGCTGACTGCCCTGTACATGTGATGCACCATGTATTATGCACTTCACATGTACAGGGCATCGACCAGGGGGTGCTCTGTATATTATACACTTCACATGTACAGGGCAGCCACGAGGGGTGCACCGTGTATTATACTCTTCACATGTACAGGGCAGCCACCAGGGGTGCACCGTGTATTATAGACTTCACATGTACAGGGCAGCCACCAGGGGGTGCACCGTGTATTATACGGATAGGTCCAGAAATATTTGGACAGTGACACAATTTTCGCGAGTTGGACTCTGCATGCCACCACATTGGATTTGAAATGAAACCTCTACAACAGAATTCAAGTGCAGATTGTAACGTTTAATTTGAAGGTTTGAAAAAAAATATCTGATAGAAATTGTAGGAATTGTTCACATTTCTTTACAAACACTCCACATTTTAGGAGGTCAAAAGTAATTGGACAAATAAACCAAACCCAAACAAAATAGTTTTATTTTCAATATTTTGTTGCGAATCCTTTGGAGGCAATCACTGCCTTAAGTCTGGAACCCATGGACATCACCAAACGCTGGGTTTCCTCCTTCTTAATGCTTTGCCAGGCCTTTACAGCCGCAGCCTTCAGGTCTTGCTTGTTTGTGGGTCTTTCCGTCTTAAGTCTGGATTTGAGCAAGTGAAATGCATGCTCAATTGGGTTAAGATCTGGTGATTGACTTGGCCATTGCAGAATGTTCCACTTTTTTGCACTCATGAACTCCTGGGTAGCTTTGGCTGTATGCTTGGGGTCATTGTCCATCTGTACTATGAAGCGCCGTCCGATCAACTTTGCGGCATTTGGCTGAATCTGGGCTGAAAGTATATCCCGGTACACGTCAGAATTCATCCGGCTACTCTTGTCTGCTGTTATGTCATCAATAAACACAAGTGACCCAGTGCCATTGAAAGCCATGCATGCCCATGACATCACGTTGCCTCCACCATGTTTTACAGAGGATGTGGTGTGCCTTGGATCATGTGCCGTTGCCTTTCTTTTCCAAACTTTTTTCTTCCCATCATTCTGGTACAGGTTGATCTTTGTCTCATCTGTCCATAGAATACTTTTCCAGGGGGGCGTGGCCGGAGCTTCATGGAGCAGGACGTCTGAGGACTGAGCTCCTACACCCGGGAGTAAAATAAGCCCATTTGCAATAGCTTGGAGTGCCCAGGATGGGGAAGAGAAAACCCCTAAAGGTTGCCAAAGACCCGGGAACCCCAGCGCCGCTCACCCTGGACTCCTATCTTCTTAAGGAGCCGCCAGGGGAGCAAGAACAGGAGGACGCCCGGATGGCGGGAACGCCGCATCCCCTGCTTCCACAAGCCGCTGCAGCTCCGGGAGGTATGGGGGACGGCGGATGCAGAGAACTGGAGCATACCGCAGATGACGGAAAGGATGTGGAGGCTGGTGAGGGTGGCAGCGCAGACGGTGGAAGGAGTGAGGATCCCGCGGACGCCGCCGGCAGGAGGGGAGCTGACCTCGTGGCTAAGATGGCGGCGGCAGCAGAGGAGAAGCGCAGTGACTCACCTGCTCGCGGACGGGATCAGGACTGCGGTGAGCGAGCGGAGAGTGTGCGCCCACGGACTGCAGGACCGGGTAGGAGATGTGCGTTCTCCCTGGAGGCGAGCTCGGGCGGCCGCACGGAGATGGGGGAAATGCCGCTCCTCCCCCCATTGGAGATCCTGGAAGGTGGTGGTGGCTGGAGTCCGTCGGCTCTGGCAGCAGATCCACAGGGGGGGTCCGGTGGTTTGGTCTGGGGAGATGGAGCTGAGGACTGGGGGAGCCCCGGCAGTGGAATGGTGGATGGCTTGGTGGGGGACGGGGGAGAGGCACGGGAGGAGGCCCGGGAGGCCAGGATGGAGACCCGGCAGCCTGCAATAATCCCCCAGCCTGTGTGGGATGACCCAGAACCCCATAAAGATGCCCCCTGCCCTCCCCACTGGGACCACCAATGTTACAAAGTGAGACTCTCACACCAATGCCCCAAAGGCACCAGAAATTATCTGGGGAGGCAGGGCCAAGGAGCCCACTCCCTGTAACACAATACAAAGAGAACTCTAAGATCCCACTGAGCCCGCCCGGCAGAGTAGCTTCTATGAGGGGGCCGCTGGGAACCCTGACTGCTGGACCCGTGCCCCCGTAGCCTGTATGCCCTCCAGCAGATTGGTGGGAATTTGTACGTCAGCTCCCTACAAAAAAGGATTTCCAAGCACTTATCTCTGAAGAAGTGAAAGATACCTGCAGGTCTGAAATTGCAGCAGTCCGACAGGATGTAGTATCTATCTCTAAAAGAATAAACCAGCTGGAGACTGATCATAATGATGCTAGATCAACCATTCGCCACCTCCAGTCCCATACCTCCTCTCAGGCCGACGCCATAAGAGAATTACAGCGTCATATTGAAGATCTCGACAACAGAGGTAGACGCCACAATATAAGGGTCAGAGGGGTCCCTGAGGCCCAAGTGAAGGAGGACGTTACAAAAATTCTCCAGACCATATTTAATTCTCTCCTTCAGCGCCCTCCTGATAGCCCAATTCCTATGGACAGAGCACATAGGGCCTTGCGCCCCAAAAATCTGACAGGGAACCCGAGAGACATTATTTGTCATATTGTGGACTTCCAACTTAAAGAGGAGATAATGTTCAGAGCACGACCGCCAAAACAAGCGATGTACCAAGATGCTAAGATTCAGCTGTTTCAGGATCTCTCATGGTTGACACTACAGCAGCGGAGGGCCCTCCGCCCATTACTGTCATCCCTAAAGGCCAATAATATCCTCTATAGATGGGGGTTCCCGTTCAGTCTATCTGCGCGGCGAGGGGAGATGTCGGCCAGCCTTCGGACCCCTGCAGACCTGGAATCATTTTGCCGGGCATTCGACCTTCCTGTCCCGGACCTGCCAGATTGGACTCTGCCCCAACAGATACAGCAGCTCCCTCAGACATGGCAGCCGGCCACAGCAGCACGTAAACGGCGACCTAGAGGCCCAAGAGCAGAAGGACCTACTTGAAGGCTTTTTCACATGACTTTATAGTCATTTCTTTTTTGATCTCAGATGGAAATTTCAGAGGGTCAACTGGTTTGTTTATATTGCTTCCCATTTTCCTGGGACATTCTCCTTTATACAAAACTCCGGGGTGTGGGGGGGTTTGGATCCCTAGTCCGGTTTGTGAGGTTCCGCCACTAACCCTTCTGCAGAGTCGAACCAATTGATTCGCACTTTGGTTTATAGTGCAGGTTATACTCGGTGAGGTATCCTTAACTTTGTATAAAAGTAGGTCGACTCTGCTGGTGGGGTGGTGGACGGTCGGGGTTGATTCCATACCCTTACTGTGTAACTGAAGAATTTCTATTTTTTGGTAGAACGTAGAGATGTTTTGGTTTACTCTTTCTTGTTCTGGTTGTACTCACAGGTATGCAACACACTATTGTAGAGGCACTCTGTTTTGGAAGGACCCAGGGAGTATGTCTACCGTACACATCAGGCGACAATCTCAAACACTAGCCCTGACATTAGCTTACATTAAGACACCGGGATGGCTGTGTTGATGAGCCTTAATGTGAAGGGGTTGAATTCCGATGTTAAAAGGAGGCTGGTTCTTCAGGAGATGCGAAAATCACTGGCGGATGTGGTGTTTCTACAAGAGACACACTTCACGGAAAAAAGCTCTTTTAACTTTGCCCGCCATTGGTTTCCTCAATCCTTTTCAGCTACAAATATCAAAAAGAAAGCTGGGGTGGCTATACTAATTTCTCGCACTTGCCCACTCCAAGTGAGTAAGTGGGAAGCAGATCCCTCAGGTCGCTACCTGATCATCCAGGGCATGCTGAATGGGAAGAAATTGGTCCTATGTAACCTCTATGCTCCAAATTCTAATCAGAATAGATTTGTTGCTTCGGTCCTTTCACGCCTCCCGTCAGACCGGGGGGTCTTTCACATTATAGGAGGGGACTTCAATATGGTGTTCTCACACAGAGCCGATAAAATGCTAGCACCCTCGCAATCCACAAGCCTGAATAGGACATCTAGTTTGTCCACGGGATTTCGTAAACTGATCCATAAATACCAACTATTTGATCTGTGGAGAATTGACAACCCGACAGCAAGACAATACACTTTCTTCTCACATCCTCATAATTCACATAGCCGAATCGACTATTTCTTTGTTAACGTCCTCACTCTTAGAACACTCCGACAAGCACAGATAGGCAGTATCACGTGGTCAGATCATGCCCCTTTACTACTACACCTTAATTTAACAAATGTTCCCTCAAAAAGAACCCACTGGAGACTAAATGAATCCCTACTCAATAACCCTACTTCTCGAGAATCTATTTGTAAGGCTATACAGAACTACTTTGCGGAGAATTCTCAAACCCCTCCATCTTTCCCAGTGATATGGGAAGCCCACAAGGCGGTTATTAGAGGGGAGTGCATAGCTATTTCTTCCAAGCTCAAAAAGGACTCACAGCATCTTTATCATCAATGTGAAACGGACCTCCGAGCAGCGGAGGAACGCCTTCGCACCCACCCCTCTAAGACTCGCCTGAAAGCGGTAATAGATTTCAGAACTAAATTAAAAGAGATCTCACACGGGAAAATTGAAAAGCTATTACGTTACTCACGCCAGAAGTATTATGAGTATGGCAATAAATCACATACGATGCTGGCCAGAAGGCTCCGGGACCAAACGGTAACTTCCGCTCCTTGCGCCATAAAGGATACTTTGGGTACCCCTCATTACGATCCCACAAAAATTGCACAACTCTTTCACGCATACTACACATCCTTGTACTCTATCCCTCCGTCACTACCAATGTCCCACCCAGATAGAACAACAATAATGAATGATTATTTGGCTGAATGTCACCTACCAAAACTGCCCCAGGAGGCTCTGAAGGATCTCAATCGAGAAATAACTCCGGATGAGATCCATCAGATTGTTAAAGATCTCCCTAACCACAAGGCTCCGGGCCCTGATGGGTTTACTTACCTATATTATAAAACCTTCCTGGGAGAATTGTCGCCTCATTTGGCTCATCTTTTCAATCTTTTCATGAAGGGTGAGGACATCCCAAATACTTTTTTACACTCTTACATAACTGTCATACCTAAAGCGGGTAGGGACCCCATGGAATGTGCGAGCTATCGCCCTATTAGCCTTTTAAACTCTGACCTTAAAATATTCACCAAACTGTTGGCGGACCGGCTAAATAATTGGATCCCACAGCTGGTTCATAAAGACCAAGTAGGTTTCGTTCGCTATCGTCAGGCGGGGGACAACACCCGAAGGATCCTAGATCTGGTGGAGGTGGTGAATAGGGAGGGAGTGGAAGCACTTCTTCTGGGACTAGACGCGGAGAAGGTGTGTCGCCCTCGGCAAGCCAGGGGTCACAGGTCACAACACCACCACACCCTACACTCCAGGTAGGCACATCACAGCTAACCAGAAATCCTTGTTGCCTTCCTCCAGAGGCTGATGATTCAGGCAGTTGGCTCCGCCCACCAAGGAGATCACAGCTCTGGAGGCAGGAAGTACCAGGCAGAGTAGCCCGGGGAGGGCAAGTGTGAGGAGCAAAAGTAGGAGTAAACAACAGAGAAGTGAAAGTGAAGGAAAGAAAAGTGGAAAAGGAGGAAAGCAAGAAGTGGTGACAGAGCAGAGAGTGTGCAAAGCCTGAAGGGCCCAGCTGTGTGTAGGGCCAGAACAGCAAGGTCAGCGACGGCGGTGACTGTCTGGAGGGGGACCGTTTGGAAGTTCCTGGAAGGACCCCGTTGGCTGTGTGCCCGGTGGTCTGGAGCAGTGTTCCGAAGGACAGTCAGCACCAGGGCAGGGGCCTCTCGGACCCCGGCAAGGCTAGGAGTCGCCAAATTTGCCGAATCCGTCAGTGAAGGGGACGTAAATCCCCCAACAACCAAGTCCCGATTGACGGCAACAGCCCAACCCGAAGCAGAGAGACACCGCCACCGCCACGGCACCAGTTTCTCAGGGCCAGCGCCTGCGGGCAAAGTGTAGAGCTCCTCCGGCCCAGATTGCAGTCGGGGAGCGGGTAACCGGAGGGAATCCACCGCTACCATAAGTCAAACATAGGTGCAAGGAAGAGGGACATCACCGTCACCTACCGGGAGTGCAGGTGCAGCCGTCTGTGGGACCGTCCTACCAGCCGTTTGGTTTACCGTACAAACTGTGTCCGTGTCTCAGGCTGAGTGAGTACCACAGTGCCGCAAGGCACAGCGCTGCCCCCCCGCGTCCCTGCGCCCACCAGGCCCCGCACCTCCTTCTCCACCACCGGGCCCCGGGATCACCAACCCCTACCCACGGAGGGGCAACACAACACCTGGCTGCTCCCCATCACCATCCCTGGGATCCCCCATCCAGAGCAGCGGTGGTGCAATCACCACAACCGTGGGTGGCGTCACGAACTATAACAATCCCCACACCCAACAAACCCCTTTCACTCACGGGCGAGGAGTGTCGCTGTCAGGTTTCCGGGTTTTCCAGTCCTCTTTTGAAAAAGCTTGCCCTCGGTTAACATGGAGTTTTATGTTCTGTTGCCCTACTTCCTGTCCAGCTGCTTAAAAGGCCGCCTCTAAGCCTAGTCCAGTGCCTGAGTATACTGCTTGCTGTGTGCTCCTGCTTTACTGCTGCTGCTACTTGGATCCTCCTGAAAATCTACCGACCGACTCTGGACCACACCCGGTTTCTTCAAACTGTGCCTGGACTCCGTCTGCCGTCTTTGGTCAGCACGTCTGCCCGGTTTCTTCCGGTTCGTAACCATTCTGGACTTTCATCCCGTACGGACACTTCTGGACTTTACCGCTTGCCCCTTGTGTCCCGGCTGCGGCGCATTTAGGCCTTCCGGGGTTGATTGCCGGACAGTCCCTGTATAGGGGTTCGCTCTGGTGGTCTCCCTGGGGGAGTCCGGTGCGTGGCCCCGGGAATTCCCTCCGCTCCGTTTCGGGAAGGTATTTCGTGTGTTTGTTCTGCTGTGTTTGTTCTGCTGTATTTGTTCCGTTGTGTATCTACCGTGGTTACATATCATAAACATCTTGTACCACAAACTCGTCTCTGGCTGTCATTGCCCTAACGCTATCGAAATCCTCAAAACATACAATAGTATTACATTATACTCAGGCCACAAGAGGATTTCGCTGGGGCAATGACTGAGACACGAGGAGTAGATCAGCTCTTTTCTATGATTAACTCCTTGCAGCAGGAGATGGAGGTGGTGCAGACTAAACTTAGAGATGTGGAGGCACAGCTGGGCCATGATCACCAGGTACTGGGTCCGGCTATACAGGACTTGCAAGTCAGAGTGGAGGCTCAGGAAGCCGGCCCCACTACGTCCGTATCAGCTGCCGGTATGCCTAGGTTACCCCCATTCCGTTTCAATGGTGACCGTAGTCAGTTTCGTGGATTTGTGAACCAATGTATACTGTTTTTTGATGTACATGCTGATTATTACCGTTCTGACCGGTCCAAAGTGTTATGTATAATTATGTTATTAACCTCACGAGCACTGGCTTGGGCTAATCCTATGATAGAGAACCGGGACATCCGTTTAAATCACCTAGATGATTTTCTGACCGCAATGGCGCAGATGTTTGATGATCCGAATCGCCGTGCTACCGCTGAATCGGCTCTCCTTTCCTTACGTCAGGGAAAGCGTTCTGTAGTTGAATATGCCACTGAGTTCAAGAGGTTAGTGGTAGACACCGACTGGGGAAACAATGCATTATTGTCTGTTTTCAGAAAGGGGTTGTCCGGTACCATCAAAGACGAGTTAGCTCGTTCCGAATCTCCAGGGGATTTTGAACTGTTTCTCCAGCACTGTGTGCGTATTGATACCCGCTTGACGGAACGTAGACAGGAAAAATGGGCAGCTGTAAACCGTGTAAACAACTTTGCATTCCCTTCCAGAGAACCCGCTCTCAGGACGCCACGGGAGGCCGAGGACGTTCCTATGCAAGTGGACTCTCTGCAAAAGCGAGAGACCAATGAACGTCGCGAACACCGGCTCCGTGAGCGTCTGTGTTTCTATTGCGGTCAATCGGACCATTTCTTGATCGACTGCCCGAAACGTCCGAATCGCCCAAATAAGGTATTGGCAGCCATGGCAGAGTGTGACAACACGGACGCAGAGTCCGATATCTCTGAGGCAAGTGGACACTTGGATGCGGTATTTCCCTTGACTGTAATGTCAACCTCACCGAAGGACTCGGAAGGGAAATATACCCATTGCTCGCTCCCCATTCAGATCCGGTGGGAGGGACAGCTAATACCTACCTCTGCAATGATAGACTCTGGGGCAGGGGGAAATTTCATGGACTCCTCTTTTGCCAGGAAACACGGTATCCGGACTCAGCAAAGAGCCTCACCGGTTACCATGGAGACGGTAGACGGATCTCCGTTAATCTCTGGACCAGTTGATCGGGAAACCGTACCGCTAGAATGCGTCATGAAGCCAGGTCAGCAGGAGACCCTTGTTTTCATGCTAATTTCATCTCCTCATTTTCCGATTATTTTAGGTATTCCGTGGCTACGGTCTACAAATCCGGTCATCGATTGGGAAACTAAGGAAATATCCTTCCCACCGCAGAGTATTCCGACCATTAGTCCAACTGTTCCGGTTCCAGTAACATCGAATGCGGAGGGCACTGTACAGGTACCTGTTCTACCCCCGGTGTATAACGACTTTGCGGACATATGCGACAAAAGAAAAGCCGATCGGCTTCCCCCGCATAGACCGTATGATTGCCCCATAGACTTACTCCCAGGGGCGGAGATCCCGTTTGGTCATGTCTACCCGTTGGCGGCACCTGAGCTAGAAGCACTAAAAAACTACATTGATGAAAGTCTGGCTAAGGGATTTATTCGTCCGTCTACCTCACCAGCAGGGGCACCCATCTTTTTTGTGAAAAAGAAAGAGGGGACTCTAAGACCCTGTATTGACTACCGGGAACTGAATAAAATAACCATCCGGAACCGGTATCCGTTACCATTGATTCCTGAGCTATTGGAGAGGGTCCAACAGGCAAAAATATTCACCAAATTGGACCTCCGTGGGGCATACAATCTACTCCGCATACGTCCCGGAGACGAGTGGAAGACCGCGTTCCGATGTCGGTATGGACATTTTGAGTACCTAGTGATGCCTTTTGGACTTTGTAACGCTCCCGCGGCTTTCCAACATCTAGTTAACGATATTTTTAGGGATATCATGGACCAATTCATGGTGATTTATCTGGACGATATCCTAATCTTTTCTGATTCCCTACAGGAACACCAGGAGCACGTCAAGACCGTACTTACCCGGCTGAGGGAAAACCACCTGTACATCAAACTGGAGAAATGCGAATTCCATTGCTCACAGATACAATTCTTAGGTTATGTCATCTCTCCTCAGGGACTGAACATGGAGTCTGGCAAAATACAAGCAATTCTAGACTGGCCGGAACCGGGAAACATCAAAGAGGTACAACGCTTTGTCGGTTTTGCCAACTTTTACCGACGTTTTATCCGTAATTTTTCAGAGATCGTTCGTCCCATCACTCTGTTAACCAAGAAAGGACAGAAGTTTGTGTGGTCCGCCCAGGCCCAGGAAGCCTTCCATCGTCTCAAGGTCTGTTTTACCTCAGCGCCTATATTGGTACATCCGAATCCCGCACTTCCCTTTATCGTGGAAGTCGACGCTTCCGACTACGCATTAGGGGCCATCCTTTCTCAAAGGACTGGGGACAAGAGTCTCTTACATCCGTGTGCTTTCTTTTCCCGCCGGTTGTCCCCTGCAGAAAGGAACTATGACATTGCGGACAAAGAATTGTTAGCGATTATTTCCGCTTTCAAGGAATGGAGACACCACTTACAGGGAGCCGCGCAGCAAGTGATAGTACTCACAGATCATCGTAATCTGGAATTTCTTAAGTCTGCCAGGTGCCTGTCTCCACGGCAAGCCCGTTGGAGCCTATTCCTTAACCAGTTCAATTTTGTCGTTACATACCGTCCAGGTTCACGTAATGGGAAAGCCGATGCCTTGTCCCGAATCCACGCCGTGGACTCCGTGCCTGGAACCCCGTCTCAGACCGTGTTATCGGATGCCAATTTCGTTGGAGTAATCCAGGACCGGGACTTGTGGAAGGACATCAAGCTGGCCTATGATGGTGACGTATTTCTTGCTGCCCCCCCGAATGATGTAACTCTTGTTCTTCGGAATGGTGTGTGGTTGAGAGAGCGACGCATTTATGTCCCGGAGGCCGTAAGACTTCGGGTTCTCAAGTTGGTCCATGACTCTGTGTTGGCTGGTCATAGGGGGGTACAGAAGACGCAGGAATTTCTGAACCGTTTCTTCTGGTGGCCTACCTGTTTAAAGGACTATGTCCACTCATGTGTGGTTTGTGCCCGGTGCAAGGTCCCTCGTGTGGCTCCTACAGGACTCCTCCAACAGTTACCCGTGCCATCTCGCCCTTGGGGGTCTATCTCAATGGATTTTATTGTGGAGTTGCCCGTCTCAGACGGTCACAATACCATTTTAGTGGTGGTGGATCGGTTGACTAAAGCTGCGCACTTTATTCCGTGTGCCGGTCTTCCCTCAGCCTCAGAGACAGTGGATCTGGTTATCCAGAACGTATTCCGATTGCATGGGGTACCAGACGAGATCATCTCTGACCGGGGCGTGCAGTTCACGTCTAGGTTCTGGAAGGGGTTTTGTACGGCACTCCAGATTGATGTCTGTTTGTCTTCTGCATACCATCCTCAGACAAATGGGCAGACCGAACGGACCAATCAAACCCTGGAACAATACCTTCGCTGTTATGTCAGCCATCTGCAGGACGATTGGTTGAAGATGCTTCCGTTGGCGGAGTTCTCGTATAACAACACTCAGAGCAGCTCCACTAAGGTAACACCCTTCTTTGCTAACTTGGGTTACCATCCGACTATTTTGCCTAGGTCACCGGTTGCGGTCTCAGTGCCTGCGGTGGAGGACAGATTGACAGAGCTACGACAAAATCTGGAGGTTCTGAAGGACACTGTGGCTACAGCTCAGGAGCGTTACAAGAGGTCGGCAGACGCTCACCGGAAACCGGCACCCATGTATAAGGTAGGGGACTCTGTATGGTTATCCACCAAGAACCTGAGATTGGGTGTCCCTTCGCAGAAGCTGGGACAAAAATTCATCGGTCCGTTCAAGATCACCGGGATCGTGAGCCCTGTGGCCTGTCGGCTGCGGTTACCGCACCATCTAAAAGGTACACCCGGTCTTTCATGTTTCTCTCCTCAAATCCGTCTCTCCCAATACGTTTCATGGTCGTGTCGTGCCTCCTCCTCCGCCTGTGATGGTCGACGGCGAGGAGCAGTTCGTGGTTGAGGACATTATTGACTCCCGGCTCCATCGTCGTCGGCTTCAGTATCTGGTACGTTGGCAGGGGTACGCCCCCGAGGACGATTCCTGGGAACCGGTGGGTAACATTCGAGCACCCCGGAAGATCGCTCAGTTTCATCGACGGTACCCGGACAAGCCGGGCCCTGACCCGTCCTGAGGCCGTTTCTGGGGGGGGGAGTAATGTCAGGTTTCCGGGTTTTCCAGTCCTCTTTTGAAAAAGCTTGCCCTCGGTTAACATGGAGTTTTATGTTCTGTTGCCCTACTTCCTGTCCAGCTGCTTAAAAGGCCGCCTCTAAGCCTAGTCCAGTGCCTGAGTATACTGCTTGCTGTGTGCTCCTGCTTTACTGCTGCTGCTACTTGGATCCTCCTGAAAATCTACCGACCGACTCTGGACCACACCCGGTTTCTTCAAACTGTGCCTGGACTCCGTCTGCCGTCTTTGGTCAGCACGTCTGCCCGGTTTCTTCCGGTTCGTAACCATTCTGGACTTTCATCCCGTACGGACACTTCTGGACTTTACCGCTTGCCCCTTGTGTCCCGGCTGCGGCGCATTTAGGCCTTCCGGGGTTGATTGCCGGACAGTCCCTGTATAGGGGTTCGCTCTGGTGGTCTCCCTGGGGGAGTCCGGTGCGTGGCCCCGGGAATTCCCTCCGCTCCGTTTCGGGAAGGTATTTCGTGTGTTTGTTCTGCTGTGTTTGTTCTGCTGTATTTGTTCCGTTGTGTATCTACCGTGGTTACATATCATAAACATCTTGTACCACAAACTCGTCTCTGGCTGTCATTGCCCTAACGCTATCGAAATCCTCAAAACATACAATAGTATTACAGTCGCTCGAGAAACCCCGGGATCCGGCCCACCGCTCGAGCCACCACTGAGCAGCTGCCGGACCCGAGCAGAAGGGGTGAGCGTAGTGTGCCGACACCCTCCTCCCCGCCCGCGACAACTTGGCGTCACGAACAGGATCTTACCGCTCTGCCGTCTGGTAGAGGTGCGCCTTGTTACCGCCGGAGGTATCCGGCAGAAAAATTTCAGAAGCCGCCATCTTTGGCGCGAAAAGTTCCCGCTCGAGCGTCTTCTCGAGCAGTAGAGGCGCGAAGGCCAAAACCCCGCCCCGAGAGAGGAGGGGCCGAAAAGAGCTAAGGGGGACGCGATGGCGGCTGGACGCATGTAGCTGCGGCTGTAAAAGCAGAGACGCCAGGACTCTGCAGCAATACCGGGTTCCTGGAAGGCACGATTGCCAAGATGTACGATCCAACTCCCAACGAAGAAGCCCCCGCGCCCGGCATGGCGACGTGGTTGAGGGACCGGACTGTTCCGCTGAGTAGCCGTCTGCAGGCTCATATGCAACTCCTCCTGGAGGAGTGGGAGACCGACATGGCGGACGTGGTGGCTGCTATGTGGAGACGCGAGGCAGAAGAGGATTTGGAGGAGCGGGTAAGCGACCCACGCCCCTGTATTCCTGAGGGATCGGCCGTTGGAGCTGAGGGGCCCGGCCGGCTTCCGCTCACCCTACCTCTCTCCCTGCTACCCGCAATAGCTGCTGCCACCCCACCATTAGGCCCGCTACCTGCCCAACCGGTAGCGATACCCTGCCTAGCCGCTCCGGCGGACCAGCCGGCTGCAGACGTCCGGGACGTCCCTGAAGCACACCAGGGGGAACCGATAGACCCACGGCCCCTTAACAGCATGGTGCCAGAAGTCCCAGTAGAGACTGTGCCAGACCCTGAGCCCGGGACCGTGGCCTGGATGAGGGCCCGGGTGATTCAGTTCCACCAGCGTCAGCAGGAACAAATCCTCCGGATGATGGAGCAGTGGACCAACGAGGTGGAGATGCTGATTACGGCTGACCCGATGTACGGAGAGGGAACCGATGTAGCAGAACCGACTGGTGACCCATGTCCCTATGTCCTCCCAGGACCGGCCGCTGCGGCTGAGGGGCCCGGCCTAGTCTCGGCCTATGCATCACCCTTGCCGCTACTTATGGGGCGCCTCAGTGTAGACTCGCCTGGTCTGCTATTCAGTGTTACTGCTGAGGGATCCGAAGCGTTGGATGTTGGGGAGCAGGAGGCTGCGGCAGCTGGCGGCAATCCGCCTGACGCAGGACCAAGAGATGACGACTCCTGCCCCAGCGTCGGGTCCGCTGTTGCACTTGAAGGAGCAAGTGAGCGTTCACGCTATGTGGGAGACCCCGTGGTCTACCATACCCCGCGTACCGGTGGAAATGGGTACCGGGTACCTCTGTCACAGCAGGCATGTCAGTGCATGTTTGGTGTGTTGGTGGCAGAGGATGGGTCCGCCTTAGCAGAAGAACCGGAGTAGGGCAGCGGATGCCCGCAGCACCGTCCCCGTTGGGACCACCATTTTGTTTAAAAGTTTGAAAGTTTGCAAAAGAATGATAAGTGAAATTACCGAAGAAGTCACCTGATTTGTTTGTTGATTTACAACCGGTTGGAGCTGGCACCGTTGTGCCCGTGGGGACCGTTTAAAATGCATGGGAACTATCCATGGACAAGCCCGTGAACTTGCAGGGCACCACAAACGTTAAGTGGCTTGTAAATATGTTGGTTACCGTTACCGTTTTCCGCAATGCCGCCTCCGGAGAGGCAGGTTGGAGGGAGGGCCCTCAGCAGAGCAGGCTGGGGCCCAGCCACCAAAGGAACCGGTGGCTACCCTCTGGAGGGGAAGGACAGATCCCGCTCGGGTAACTTGTGCTGGACTGTGGGTCAAGGGGTGCTGCCTGGGCTTTAGGGGCAGCATCAGGGCCAGGTTGCTTGGGTGGGAGAGAGCGGAAACCGTAGCCGTAAACCGTTGCAACGTTTAAGTAAATGTGCCTCCCGTCTTGGGAAGAGTTTTGATTAAAAATGTTATTTATGTTTTGCTTAACCTTGTTATCCCCTTTTTCAGAAAAATAAAACCGGTGTAGGATGGCAGCCCGCGGACGGTCTGCATTTTGCTAAGGGGGAATGTGTCGCCCTGGGCAAGCCAGGGGTCACAGGTCACAACACCACCACACCCCACACTCCAGGTAGGCACATCACAGCTAAACAGAAATCCTTGTTGCCTTCCTCCAGAGGCTGATGATTCACACCAGGGGGTGGGCCAGGCGGTTGGCTCCGCCCACCAAGGAGATCACAGCTCTGGAGGCAGGAAGTACCAGGCAGAGTAGCCCGGGGAGGGCAAGTGTGAGGAGCAAAAGTAGGAGTAAACAACAGAGAAGTGAAAGTGAAGGAAAGAAAAGTGGAAAAGGAGGAAAGCAAGAAGTGGTGACAGAGCAGAGAGTGTGCAAAGCCTGAAGGGCCCAGCTGTGTGTAGGGCCAGAACAGCAAGGTCAGCGACGGCGGTGACTGTCTGGAGGGGGACCGTTTGGAAGTTCCTGGAAGGACCCCGTTGGCTGTGTGCCCGGTGGTCTGGAGCAGTGTTCCGAAGGACAGTCAGCACCAGGGCAGGGGCCTCTCGGACCCCGGCAAGGCTAGGAGTCGCCAAATTTGCCGAATCCGTCAGTGAAGGGGACGTAAATCCCCCAACAACCAAGTCCCGATTGACGGCAACAGCCCAACCCGAAGCAGAGAGACACCGCCACCGCCACGGCACCAGTTTCTCAGGGCCAGCGCCTGCGGGCAAAGTGTAGAGCTCCTCCGGCCCAGATTGCAGTCGGGGAGCGGGTAACCGGAGGGAATCCACCGCTACCATAAGTCAAACATAGGTGCAAGGAAGAGGGACATCACCGTCACCTACCGGGAGTGCAGGTGCAGCCGTCTGTGGGACCGTCCTACCAGCCGTTTGGTTTACCGTACAAACTGTGTCCGTGTCTCAGGCTGAGTGAGTACCACAGTGCCGCAAGGCACAGCGCTGCCCCCCCACGTCCCTGCGCCCACCAGGCCCCGCACCTCCTTCTCCACCACCGGGCCCCGGGATCACCAACCCCTACCCACGGAGGGGCAACACAACACCTGGCTGCTCCCCATCACCATCCCCGGGATCCCCCATCCAGAGCAGCGGTGGTGCAATCACCACAACCGTGGGTGGCGTCACGAACTATAACAATCCCCACACCCAACAAACCCCTTTCACTCACGGGCGAGGAGTGTCGCTCGAGAAACCCCGGGATCCGGCCCACCGCTCGAGCCACCACTGAGCAGCTGCCGAACCCGAGCAGAAGGGGTGAGCGTAGTGTGCCGACACCCTCCTCCCCGCCCGCGACAAAGGCTTTCGATAGGCTGGATTGGTCCTTTATGTTTTCTGTATTGGACCACTTCGGCCTGTCGGGACCATTTGTCTCAGCCCTGCGGGGCCTATATTCTCTCCCTGCGGCGACGATTCGCCTTCCTCATGCACACTCTAATACCCTGCCCATTCGAAATGGAACTAGGCAGGGCTGCCCTCTGTCCCCTTTGCTATATGTCCTAAGCATTGAACCACTGGCAGCACATATCCGACTTAATCCGGACATTATGGGGGTCAAGGTTCGGGATAAATCCTTTAAAGTGGCCCTATTTGCAGATGACGTTCTGTTGTCCCTGACTAATCCCGTCATTTCCCTACCAAACTTACACGCAGTACTAACTCAATACGCTAGACTCTCGGGCTATAAACTTAACTCCGATAAAACAGAGGCCTTGCCGCTTAACATCCCAGACACTAAATTACAGATCCTTAAACAAAATTTCAAATATTCCTGGCGTTCAGATTCCCTACGATATTTAGGAGTCAAAATAACCCCTAGTTATAAAACATTATACCAAGCCAATTTCCCTCCCCTGATACGCGAAGTGGAAAATAGTCTGAAAAAATGGTCATCACTTCAGATCTCCTTTTTGGGTAAAATCGCTACAATTAAAATGTCAGTTATCCCTAAATTTCTGTATATGTTTGAAACACTCCCGATGCGGGTTTCCCTGGGGGTACTGAAAAAAGTCCAATCAAAACTCTTGCAATTTATATGGCACTCGGGAAGGCACCGCATCCCAGATTCAGTATTATGCGCACCACGTACAAAAGGGGGCTTGGCGTGTCCTAATCTTAAGCTTTATTACTATGCCGCACACCTGCGTAGCCTGGTGTCATGGACGACTTTACCGGCTTTTAACAGGTGGACGGAGATAGAGAAGCTTTGGATGGCACCTTTCCACCCTAGCTCTCTAATATGGGGACGTCCTAGTGAAACCCCATCCAGAGAGCTCCTGGGTCCGATGGCATTTACAAGGGAGGTGTGGCGGCAGTGTAGAATGAAGTTCCAGCTGGCCTCACAGTCTTCCCTGCTGACCCCTTTCTTGTTCACACCACACCTGACAAAGGGCATGAACCCGGGGGTGATGGGGCAGTGGGCGAAGGCGGGCCTCTACTGTTTTCGGGACCTGGTCAACCCGGTTACGCTGAAATTAAAGTCATTTTCAGATTTACGATATCAATACAACTTACCCCTTCGCCTGTATTCCTCATACCAACAGGTATCACATTTTTTCACAGACATTATGGGACGGGCGGAGGTGCGGCGTCCCACAGCATTCGAAATCCTTTGCTCAGGCAGGACTTCAACCAGGGGACTGATCTCGGCCATTTATAAACATACTGATAATCGGGGAACCGCCGGAAGTGTTGAAGCATTCATACATGAGGAGATGGGAGGGATGGGTTGGACGCCCTCTTTCAGATGCACTCTGGTCAGTCATATGGGCTAGGACATTTAGGTCCTCGATTTGCACTCTTTATAAGGAAAACCAAGTAAAGATCCTTATGACATGGTACCACACACCAGAACTCCTACACAAATTTAACCGTACCTGTCCAGATGTGTGTTGGAGATGTGGCCGTGGGGGAGCATCCCAATACCATATATTCTGGACATGCCCGATCATTGAAGGCTTTTGGGAGGAAGTGGAATCCTTGATTGGCAGGTTGGTGGGGGGTAGCGTGACCAGAGACCCGGTAGTGTATCTGCTGAATGCCCTCCCATCGTCTCTTAGCAAATCTGAACTACAGCTTTTACTCCATTTCCTTACTGCGGCCAAATGTCTGATTTCACTGTTCTGGAGAACGGTAGCCCCGCCTTCCGTCTCAGATCTATATGCCAGAATAAAAGATGTCAGGAATATGGAAAGCCTCACGGCGCAGCTCCATAATACAATGGATAGGTTCACAGTGACATGGGCTCTTTGGGATGCTCTAGTGGACACATACCAGATGTAGGGTCGGATACAGGAATGAAGTGATGGACGCTCGGGGTTTAGACCGGTATCAGGGGACACCTCCCACCTTCTATTTGACGCTTGGAATGTTAGAGATATAGTCCATTAATGAACATGCATGTGAAAGGGTGTATCTATTCGTGTAACTGCATATCTGTGTGTTATTCTTTTCTTTTCTGTTGTACAATATGTTTTAAAAACCTTTTTCAAAATAAAAAGTTGAACAAAAAAAAGAATACTTTTCCAGAACTGAGCTAGCTTCATGAGGTGTTTTTCAGCAAATTTAACTCTGGCCTGTCTATTTTTGGAATTGATGAATGGTTTGCATCTAGATTTGTATTTACTTTCATGGAGTCTTCTCTTTACTGTTGACTTAGAGACAGATACACCTACTTCACTGAGAGTGTTCTGGACTTCAGTTGATGTTGTGAACGGGTTCTTCTTCACCAAAGAAAGTATGCGGCGATCATCCACCACTGTTGTCATCCGTGGACGCCCAGGCCTTTTTGAGTTCCCAAGCTCACCAGTCAATTCCTTTTTTCTCAGAATGTACCCGATTGTTGATTTTGCTACTCCAAGCATGTCTGCTATCTCTCTGATGGATTTTTTCTTTTTTTTCAGCCTCAGGATGTTCTGCTTCACCTCAATTGAGAGTTCCTTAGACCGCATGTTGTCTGGTCACAGCAACAGCTTCCAAATGCAAAACCACACACCTGTAATCAACCCCAGACCTTTTAACTACTTCATTGATTACAGGTTAACGAGGGAGACGCCTTCAGAGTTAATTGCAGCCCTTAGAGTCCCTTGTCCAATTACTTTTGGTCCCTTGAAAAAGAGGAGGCTATGCATTACAGAGCTATGATTCCTAAACCCTTTCTCCGATTTGGATGTGAAAACTCTCATATTGCAGCTAAGAGTGTGCACTTTCAGCCCATATTATATATATAATTGTATTTCTGAACATGTTTTTGTAAATAGCTAAAATAACAAAACTTGTGTCACTGTCCAAATATTTCTGGACCTAACTGTACACTTCACATGTACAGGGCAGCCACCAGGGGGTGCACCGTGTATTATACACTTCACATGTACAGGGCAGCCACCAGGGGCTGCACCGTGTATTATACACTTCACATGTACAGGGCAGCCACCAGGGGTTGCACCATGTATTATACACTTCACATGTACAGGGCAGCCACCATGGGTTGCACCGTGTATTATACACTTCACATGTACAGGGCAGTCACCAGGGGATGCACCATGTATTATACACTTCACATGTACAGGGCAGTCACCAGGGGGTGCACTGTGTATTGTATACTTCACATGTGCAGGGCATCCACCAGGGGATGCACCATGTATTATACACTTCACATGTACAGGGCAATCAGCAGGGGATACTCCGTATATTATACACTTACCCTGCTGACTGCCCTGTACATGTGATGCACCATGTATTATGCACTTCACATGTACAGGGCATCGACCAGGGGGTGCTCCGTATATTATACACTTCACATGTACAGGGCAGCCACCAGGGGGTGCACCGTGTATTATACACTTACCCTTCTGACTGCCCTGTACATGTGATGCACCATGTATTATGCACTTCACATGTACAAGGCAGTCACCAGGGTGTGCACCGTGTATTATACACTCCACATGTACAGGGCAGCCACCAGGGGTGCACCATGTATTATACACTCCACATGTACAGGGCATCCACCAGGGGATGCACCATGTATTATACACTTCACATGTACAGGGCAGCCACAAGGGGGTGCACAGTGTACTATACACTCCACATGTACAGGGCAGCCACCAGGGGATGCACCATGTATTATACACTTCCCTTGCTGACTGCCCTGTACATGTGATGCACCGTGTATTATACACTTCACATGTACAGGGCATCCACCAGGGGATGCACCATGTATTATACACTTCACATGTACAGGGCAGCCACCAGAGGGTGCACCGTGTACTATACACTCCACATGTACAGGATAGCCACCAGGGGGTGGCCCGTGTATTATACACTTCACATGTACAGGGCAGTCAGCAGGGGATGCTCCGTATATTATACTCTTCACATGTACAGGGAAGCCACCAGGGGGTGCACCGTGTATTATACACTTCACATGTACAGGGCAGCCACCAGGGGCTGCACCGTGTATTATACACTCCACATGTACAGGGCATCCACCAGGGGATGCACCATGTATTATACACTTCACATGTACAGGGCAGCCACCAGAGGGTGCACCGTGTACTATACACTCCACATGTACAGGATAGCCACCAGGGGGTGGCCCGTGTATTATACACTTCACATGTACAGGGCAGTCACCAGGGGGTGCACTGTGTATTGTACACTTCACATGTACAGGGCATCCACCAGGGGATGCACCATGTATTATACACTTCCCCTGCTGACTGCCCTGTACATGTGATGCACCGTGTATTATACACTCCACATGTACAGGGCAGCCGCCAGGGGGTGCACCGTGTATTATACACTGCACATGTACAGGGCAGCCACCAGGGGGTGCACCATGTATTATACACTGCACATGTACAGGGCAGCCTCCAGGGGATGCACCATGTATTATACACTTCACATGTACAGGGCAGCCACCAGCAGTGCACCGTGTATTATATACTTCACATGTACAGGGCAGCCACCAGGGGTTGCACCGTGTATTATATACTTCACATGTACAGGGAAGCCACCAGGGGGTGCACCGTGTATTATATACTGCAAATGTACATGGCAGCCACCAGGGGGTGCACCATGTATTATTTACTTCACATGTACAGGACAGCCACCAGGGGGTGTACCGTGTATTATATACTTCACATGAATAGGGCAGCCTAGCTAGGGACCCCAACGTAGAGAAATACTTTGGCGTAGTGTTGGGGCTCTATTGCATTGATCAATTCAGTAGCTAAATTTCTCTTGATTCATATGTTCATGGCAGTAATGCAGATTCCATTTTTCACATTTTCACTCTTGCATATAGCTATTGGATTTTTCAAGTCAGTATTCACACAGCAGTTTCTGCTATTTCATGTATTCCCCTTACATGGTCACTGGTGTGCATACCTTATCTCCCCATAGTGATGCTTTTTTAGGTTTTTGCACCCAGTTCGGACTTAGAATCGAGTTCCAAACGTTATTCCTTATTTGTTAGTAGTTTTTCATTTGTGAACCCTCCCCAACCACACCTATTGCCAATCCATATCATACGCATAAATAGCCTGGGTCTCAGCTTCTCATACACGGTAAGTTTTTTAACTGCATGAGAGGACACACACAAGCTAGGGACCCCAACGTAGAGAAATACTTTGGCGTAGTGTTGGGGCTCTATTGCATTGATCAATTCAGTAGCTAAATTTCTCTTGATTCATATGTTCATGGCAGTAATGCAGATTCCATTTTTCACATTTTCACTCTTGCATATAGCTATTGGATTTTTCAAGTCAGTATTCACACAGCAGTTTCTGCTATTTCATGTACCGTGTATTATACACTTCACATGTACAGGGCAGCCACCAGGGGTGCACCGTGTATTATACTGTTCACATGTACAGGGCAGCCACCAGGGGTGAACCGTGTATTATATACTTCACATGTACAGAGCATCCACCAGGGGATTCACCATGTATTATAAACTTCACATGTACAGGGCATCCACAAGGGGGTGCACCGTGTATTATACACTTACCCTTCTGACTGCCCTGTACATGTGATGCACCATGTATTATACACTCCACATGTACAGGATAGCCACCAGGGGTTGTGTCAGGGCCGGGAGAACTGGTGGGCACAGGAGGTGGATCCACTGGACCTTGCACCCCACCGGAGGGCAGGGCACACGGCAGCCGGAGCACTGGCGTGGCAGGGACAAGTATAAACAGGTCACCAGAGTCACAGAGTTCTTTAGGACAGTAATGTAAACAGGCAAGGTACCAGAGTGCAAGGACAAGAAGTCAGTAGGACACGGTACCAGAGGAACCTGAGCACCTAGCTCATAAGACTAACTACAAGACACGTTGATCAGGCGCCGCCCACATGGCAAGGCCAGTCTTATATACCCAGCACAGCCTCATGCCATTTCCTGCTGCAGGTGTGCTGGGCCTATAAGACCAGGAGAGTGGGCGCGGCCTGGTCCTATACAGAACCATGTGGCTAAGACTCAGAGTCAGACTCATAAGACCAGGAGCAGGACACAGGAGAGCACGAGCGGGAGCGGCAGCCATGACTGGTGAACACATGGACTGGATCTGTGGGTAAGGAGCGGTGCTGGGACACGGGGAGCGTTACAGGTTGCACTGTGTATTATACACTTCACATGTACAGGGCATCCACCAGGGGATGCACCATGTATTATACACATCACATGTACAGGGCAGCCACCAGGGGGTGCACTGTGTATTATATACTTCACATGTACAGGGCAGCCACCAGGGGTAAACCGTGTATTGTACACTTCACATGTACAGGGCAGCCACCAGGGGTAAACCGTGTATTGTACACTTCACATGTCCAGGGCATCCACCAGGGGATGCACCATGTATTATACACTTACCCTTCTGACTGCCCTGTACATGTGATGCACCATGTATTATGCACTTCACATGTACAGGGCAGCCACAAGGTGGTGCACTGTGTACTATACACTTCACGGTGCACCCCCTGGTGGCTACCCTGTATATGTGAAGTGTATAATACACTGTGCAGCCCCTGGTGGCTGCCCTGTACATGTGAAGTGTATAATACACGGTGCAGCCCCTGGTGGCTGCCCTGTACATGTGAAGTGTATAATACACGGTGCAGCCCCTGGTGGCTGCCCTGTACATGTGAAGTGTATAATACACGGTGCAGCCCCTGGTGGCTGCCCTGTACATGTGAAGTGTATAATACACGGTGCAGCCCCTGGTGGCTGCCCTGTACATGTGAAGTGTATAATACACGGTGCAGCCCCTGGTGGCTGCCCTGTACATGTGAAGTGTATAATACACGGTGCAGCCCCTGGTGGCTGCCCTGTACATGTGAACAGTATAATACACAGTGCACCCCTGGTGGCTGCCCTGTACATGTGAAGTGTATAATACACGGTGCACCTCTGGTGGCTGCACTGTACATGTGAAGTGTATTATACACGGTGCACCACCTGGTGGCTGCACTGTACATGTGAAGTGTATTATACACGGTGCACCACCTGGTGGCTGCCCTGTACATGTGAAGTGTATAATTTACGGTGCACCCCCTGGTGGCTGCCCTGTACATGTGAAGTGTATATTACACGGTGCACCCCCTGGTGGCTGCCCTGTACATGTGAAGTGTATATTACACGGTGCACCCCCTGGTGGCTACCCTGTATATGTGTAATATACACTTCACATGTACAGGGCAGCCACCAGGGGGTGCACCGAAAATTATACACTTCACATGTACAGGGCAGCCACCAGGTGGTGCACCGTGTATAATACACTTCACATGTACAGTGCAGCCACCAGAGGTGCACCGTGTATTATACACTTCACATGTACAGGGCAGCCACCAGGGGGTGCACCGTAAATTATACACTTCACATGTACAGTGCAGCCACCAGAGGTGCACCGTGTATTATACACTTCACATATACAGGGCAGCCACCAGGGGATGTACCATGTATTATACACTTCACATGTACAGAGCATCCACCAGGGGATGTACCATGTATTATACACTTAACATGTACAGGGCAGCCACCAGGGGTGCACCGTGTATTATACTGTTCACATGTACAGGGCAGCCACCAGGGGCTGCACCGTGTATTATACACTTCACATGTACAGGGCAGCCACCAGGGGCTGCACCGTGTATTATACACTTCACATGTACAGGGCAGCCACCAGGGAATGCACCGTGTATTATACACTTCACATGTACAGGGCAGCCACCAGGGGCTGCACCGTGTATTATACACTTCACATGTACAGGGCAGCCACCAGGGGCTGCACCGTGTATTATACACTTCCCCTGCTGACTGCCCTGTACATGTGATGCACCGTGTATCATACACTCCACATGTACAGGGCAGCCACCAGGGGGTGCACCGTGTATTATACTCTTCACATGTACAGGGCAGCCACCAGGGGTGCACCGTGAATTATATACTTCACATGTACAGAGCATCCACCAGGGGTGCACTGTGTATTATACTCCTCACATGTACAGGACATCCACCAGGGGTGCACCGTGTATTATACACTTCACATGTACAGGGCAGCCACCAGGGGGTGCACTGTGTATCATGCACTCCACATGTACAGGGAAGCCACCAGGGGGTGCACCGTGTATTATACACTTCACATGTACAGGGCAGCCACCAGGGGGTGAACTGTGTATTGTACACTTCACATGTACAGGGCATCCACCAGGGGATGCACCATGTATTATACACTTCACATGTACAGGGCAGCCACCAGAGGGTGAACCGTGTATTGTATACTTCACATGTACAGGGCAGCCACCAGGGGGTGCACCGTGTATTATACACTTACCCTTCTGACTGCCCTGTACATGTGATGCACCGTGTATTATACACTTCACATGTACAGGGCATCCACCAGGGGATGCACCATGTATTATACACTTCACATGTACAGGGCAGCCACCAGAGGGTGAACCGTGTATTGTATACTTCACATGTACAGGACATCCACCAGGGGTGCACCGTGTATTATACACTTCACATGTACAGAGCATCCACCAGGGGTGCACCGTGTATTATGCACTCCACATGTACAGGGCAGCCACAAGGGGGTGCACCGTGTACTATACACTCCACATGTACAGGGTAGCCACCAGGGGGTGCACCGTGTATTATACACTCCACATGTACAGGGCATCCACCGGGGGGTTCAATGTGTATTGTACACTTCACATGTACGGGGCATCCACCAGGGGATGCACCATGTATTATACACTTCACATGTACAGGGCATCCACCAGGGAATGCACCATGTATTATACACTTCACATGTACAGGGCAGCCACCAGAGGGTGCACCGTGTACTATACACTCCACATGTACAGGATAGCCACCAGGGGGTGGACCATGTATTATACACTTCACATGTACAAGGCATCCACCAGGGGATGCACCACGTATTATACACTTCACATGTACAGGGCAGTCAGCAGGGGATGCTCCGTATATTATACACTTTACATGTACAGGGCAGCCACCAGGGGTTGCACCATGTATTATACACTTCACATGTACAGGGCAGCCACCAGGGGATGCACCATGTATTATACACTTCACCTGTACAGGGCAGCCACCAGGGGTGCACCGTGTATTATAGACTTCACATGTACAGGGCAATCAGCAGGGGATACTCCGTATATTATATACTTACCCTGCTGACTGCCCTGTACATGTGATGCACCATGTATTATACACTTCATATGTACAGAGCATCCACCAGGGGTGCACCGTGTATTATGCACTCCACATGAACAGGGCAGCCACCAGGGGGTGCACCGTGTATTATGCACTCCACATGAACAGGGCAGCCACCAGGGGGTGAACTGTGTATTGTACACTTCACATGTACAGGGCATCCACCAGGGGGTTCAATGTGTATTGTACACTTCACATGTACAGGTCATCCACCAGGGGATGCACCATGTATTATACACTTCACATGTACAGGGCATCCACCAGGGGGTGCACCGTGTATTATACACTCCACATGTACAGGGCAGCCACCAGAGGGTGCACCGTGTACTATACACTCCACATGTACAGGATAGCCACCAGGGGGTGGACCGTGTATTATACACTTCACATGTACAGGGTAGCCACCAGGGGATGCACCATGTATGAGAAACACGTGATGGTGTCTCCGCAGTGGATATGTAGAGAAACACGTGATGGTGTCTCTGCAGTGGATATGTTGATCTCCCTAAGGTCAACAATGATTGCTCATCGTGTATTATATACTGCAAATGTACAGGGCAGCCACCAGGGGGTGCACCATGTATTATTTACTTCACATGGACAGGGCAGCCACCAGGGGGTGCACCGTGTATTATACACTCCACATGTACAGGGCAGCCACCAGGGGGTGAACCGTGTATTATACACTTCCCCTGCTGACTGCACTGTACATGTGATGCACCGTGTATTATATACTTCACATGTACAGGGCAGTCACCAGGGGATGCACCGTGTATTATACACTTCACATGTACAGGGCAGCCACCAGGGGGTGCACCATGTATTACATACTTCACATGTACAGGGCATCCACCAGGGGATGCACCGTGCATTATAGACTTCACATGCACAGGGCAGTCAGCAGGGGATGCACCGTGTATCATTCACTTCACATGTACAGGGCAGCCACCAGGGGGTGCACCATGTATTATATAATTCACATGTACAGGGCAGCCACCAGGGGGTGCACCGTATATTATACACTTCACATGTACAGGGCAGCCACCAGGGGGTGTACCGTATATTATACACTTCACATGTACAGGGCAGCCACCAGGGGGTGTACCGTGTATTATATAATTCACATGTAGGGGGCAGCCACCAGGGGATGCACCGTGTATTATATACTTCCCATGTACAGGGTAGCCACCAGGGGGTGCACCGTGTATTATACAATTCACATGTACAGGACAGCCAACAGGGGGTGCACCGTATATTGTATACTTCACACGTACACGGCAGCCACCAGGGGGTGCACCGTGTATTATATACTTTACATGTACAGGGCAGCCACCAGGGATGCACTGTGTATTATACATTTCACATGTACAGGGCAGCCACCAGGGGGTGCACCGTATATTGTATACTTCACACGTACAGGGCAGCCACCAGGGGGTGCACTGTGTATTATACACTTCACATGTACAGGGCAGTCACCAGGGGTTGCACAGTGTATTATTCACTTCCCCTGCTGACTGTCCTGTACATGTGGTGCACCGTGTATTATATACTTCACATGTACAGGGCATCCACCAGGGGGTGCACTGTGTATTATACACTTCACATGTACAGGGCATCCACCAGGGGGTGCACTGTGTATTATACACTTCACATGTACAGGGCAGTCAGCAGGGGATGCTCCGTATATTATACACTTTACATGTACAGGGCAGCCACCAGGGGTTGCACCATGTATTATACACTTCACATGTACAGGGCAGCCACCAGGGGATGCACCATGTATTATACACTTCACATGTACAGGGCAGTCACCAGGGGATGCACCGTGTATTATACACTTCACATGTACAGGGCAGCCACCAGGGGGTGCACCATGTATTACATACTTCACATGTACAGGGCATCCACCAGGGGATGCACCGTGCATTATAGACTTCACATGCACAGGGCAGTCAGCAGGGGATGCACCGTGTATTATATACTTCACATGTACAGGGTAGCCACCAGGGGTTGCACCGTGTATTATACAATTCACATGTACAGGACAGCCAACAGGGGGTGCACCGTATATTGTATACTTCACACGTACACGGCAGCCACCAGGGGGTGCACCGTGTATTATACACTTTACATGTACAGGGCAGCCACCAGGGGGTGCACCGTGTATTATATACTTTACATGTACAGGGCAGCCACCAGGGATGCACTGTGTATTATACATTTCACATGTACAGGGCAGCCACCAGGGGGTGCACCGTGTATTATATACTTTACATGTACAGGGCAGCCACCAGGGATGCACTGTGTATTATACATTTCACATGTACAGGGCAGCCACCAGGGGGTGCACCGTATATTGTATACTTCACACGTACAGGGCATCCACCAGGGGGTGCACTGTGTATTATACACTTCACATGTACAGGGCAGCCACCAGTGGTGCATCATGTATTATACACTTCACATGTACAGGGCAGCCACCAGGGGGTGCACCGTATTACAGGGCAGCCACCAGGGGGTGCGTGTATTATACACTTCACATGTACAGGGCAGTTACCAGGGGGTGCACCGTGTATTATACACTTCACATGTACAGGGCAGCCACCAGGGGGTGCACAGTGTATTATACACTTCACATGTGCAGGGCAGCCACCAGGGGGTGCACCCAGGGGCGGATTAAGGGTAACCAGGGCCCCGGGCTGTTCAGGATCTGTGGGCCCCCCCATCTCTACGCACGGGTCATGTGACGGGTCCATCATCATACACCTGAAACAGATAATTTCTTAAAAATAGTCGCCGAAACTATAACCTTAAAAACATCCACTAATCTAGTAAATATACCCTTCAGTTTATAAAAAAAAAAAAACAAAAAACAATAAGGCCAAGTATTGAACAGTCCAACTTTAAACAAGACTACTGCCCAAATAAATAAATAAAAAATAAAAAAAACCTGGAGCAAAAACATCGTGTGGGAACAAAGTTTAACAAATACTGAAGTAAAATACTCACTAAATACTCGTGTGCACGAGGCCTTACAAATACTGAGGTAAAAACTCACCAATATTAAACATGTGCACGAGGCCTTACAGATACTGAGGTAAAAACTCACCAATACTGACCGTGTGCACGAGGCCTTAGGCTCTGTGCGCACTGGGAAGTGGAATTTTCTTGAGAAAATTCCGCATGCCCTCAAAGATTACCGCACCCGCGGTAAAAAACCGCCGGAAACCGCACCCAAAAACCGCATGCGGTTTGCCGCGGTTTGCTGCGGTTTTACCGCGGTATTATTCGCGGTATTGCCGCGGTTTTGCCGCGTGCGGGTTGGGATGTGCTTTATTGCATTCAATGCAATAAAGCACATTGAAGAAAAAAAAAAAAAAAAAAAGTCATTTAATTCTGAGAGTAGATAGACAGAAGAATAGATAGAGGGATAGATAGACAGACAGAGGGATAGATAGATAGAGAGATAGATGACAGATCGCTGCATTTCCCACGGTCGGCAGTGAGTTCACATTACCGACCGTGGGAAATGACCGGTAATTACCTCTGCTGCTTTCATTCAGCCTGTGTCTGACAGTCGCGGCTGGATGGAAGCAGCGCTGGACGTCGGACCTGGATTACGCCGGAGCTTTGGTGCGGGAGGGGTTAATAAAATGGTGAACGAGGCTTGTTTGTTTTATTTAAAATAAAGGATTTTTCGGTGTGTGTTTTATTCACTTTACTTACGGGTTGATCATGTCAGCTGTCACATAGACGCTGCCATGATCAAGCCTGGGGTTAATGGCGGTGGTCCCCCACCATCATTAACCCCTTGTATTACCTTGTCACCACTGCTACACGGTGGCAAGAAGAGCCGAGGACACGCCGGCAGTGCCGCATATTGCATGCGACAGTGCCGGGGCAGCTGCGGCTGATATTCTCGGCTGCCGGAGGGGGAGTGAGGCGGGGGACATTACCCCTGCCCCTCTCCCTCCCCAGCCTGAGAATACCGGGCCGCCGCTGTGTGCTTACCTCGGCTGGAAGGTAAATATGCAGCGGAGCCCACGCTCTTTTTTTCCTATATTTCCGTTTTCTTTCTACGTGTGTTCTATGTGTCTGTGTCTATGTGATCTATGTCTGTGATGTGTGTGTGTGTGATGTGTGTGTGTGTGTTTACTCTGCACGGCTTCCTCTTCCTGTAATGACATCACTTCCTTGCAAAACCGCAAGCAAGTGATGCACATTACCGGAGGTAAACCGCGAAATACCGCAGGGAATAACGCAGGAAAACGCAGTGAACCGCACAGAATTTGCTGCCTGCGTTATTCCCTGCGGGATTTCATGATTAACATTGAGTCAATGGAGGGAAATCCCGCAGCGATGTGCGGAAAAGAAGTGACATGCACTTGTTTTTGCTGCGGGATTTCCGCAGCAAAACACGCAGCTGTCAAATTCCGCCCAGTGCGCACAGGATTTTTTTTCTCCATAGGCTTTGCTGGTGATTCACTGCAGAGATGTTATCAACATTTTCTGCAGCGAAACATGCAGCAAATCCGCGGCAAAATCCGCGAAAAATCCGGTAAGTGCGCACATAGCCTTACAGATACTGAGGTAAAAACTCACCAATACTGGACATGTGTGTGGCTTCTCACTGCTGGAGACACATGGGGAATCAGGAAGCTGAGGAGAAGACCGTGCAATCAGCACTTATCTCTCCTGCAGATAGCACTGGCCTAAAGCTGGTGTCACACACAGCGACAACGACGTCGCTGCTACGTCACCATTTTCTGTGACGTTGCAGCGACGTCCCGTCGCTGTGTGTGACATCCAGCAACGACCTGGCCCCTGCTGTGAGGTCGCCGGTCGTTGCTGAATGTCCAGCTTCATTTTTTGGTCGTCACTCTCCCGCTGTGACACACACATCGCTGTGTGTGACAGCGAGAGAGCGACGAAATGAAGCGATCAGGAGCCGGCACTGGCAGCTGCGGTAAGCTGTAACCAGCGTAAACATCGGGTAACCAAGGGAAGACCTTTCCCTGGTTACCCGATATTTACCTTCGTTACCAGCCTCCGCCCTTGCTGCCAGCGCTGGCTCCTGCTCTGTGCACATGTGGCTGCAGTACACATAGGGTAATTAACCCGATGTGTACTGTAGCAAGGAGAGCAAGGAGCCAGCGCTAAGCAGTGTGCGCGGCTCCCTGCTCTCTGCACTGTGACATGTAGCTGCAGTACACATCGGGTTAATTAACCCGATGTGTACTGTACCTAGGAGAGCAAGGAGCCAGCGCTAAGCGCGGCTCCCTGCTCTCTGCACATGTAGCACAGCGACGTTATGATCGCTGCTGCGTCGCTGTTTGACAGCTAAGCAGCGATCATAACAGCGACTTACAAGGTCGCTGTTACGTCACAGAAAATAGTGACGTAACAGCGACGTTGTTGTCGCTGTCGCTTAGTGTGAACCCAGCTTAATGGCCAGTGCTATCTGCAGGAGAGATAAGTGCTGAATGCACGTATATAACCTATGCAGAGTTACATCTATAGACTTCTATTAAGCTGGGTTTACACACTGCAACATCGCAAAGGACATCGCTGTAACGTCACCGGTTTTGTGACGTAACAGCGACCTCCATAAGTCTCTGCTAAGTCGCTGGTGAGCTGTCAAACAGGCAAACCTGGCCAACAACTCAACAGCGATTCGGACCTGCAGAGCGACCTAGCTGGTTGTTGGGGACGTTGATAAGCAGCCTTTTGAAAGGGAAGTTGCTAACAAAGTCTCTGCAAAGTCTTTCACACACTGAAACTTTCCAGCGATGCATGCTGCACAGCTGGAAACAAAGGACCTAGGAATGGTCCTGAACGATTTGTAACGATTACAACTTCACAGCAGGGGCCGGGCCGCTGATAGGTTTCACACACTGCAACATCGCAAACAACATCGCTATTGCGTCACAAAACCGGTGACGTTACAGCGATGTCGTTTGAGATGTTGCAGTGTGTAAACCCAGCTTTAGCTTACCGATCAGTGGTCTCCTGCCTGTGGAGCTGCTGGGTCCTAGCTACCCAACAGGTTCAGCTCTGCTTTATCCTGGCTCCCCTATCAGTTAAAGGGAACCTGTCAGCAGAAATTTCGCAATAAAAATAAAAGATTCCCCTCTGCAGTTCCTGGGCTGCACTCTAGGAAGGTTCCTGTTGTTATTGTGCCCCCTTTAAAACCTAAAAAAATACAAAAAGGTAAGACTTTATAAAGTATGCAAATGTTTTTTTATGGTCACGGGGGTGGGCTGTCTGGCGTCCGTTATTCCCCCTCCTGCCGCTTTAAGCAATCGCTGGCCATATCATCCACGTTACCTACTACCGCGGGCACGAGATTATGGGCGGGTACTTGGATGACGCTGCTGATGACAATCACAGCACCGCCCATAATCTTGCACCTGCGGTAATAGGTGACGTGAGTTCATATGGCCAGTGCTTGCGCATAACAGTGGAGGCAGAGTGAGAAGCACGGGCACGAGATTATGGGCGGGTACTTGTATGACGCTGCTGATGACAATCACAGCGCCACCCATAATCTCGCGCCTGCGCAATCACCTCAAAAGAGTTCACACTTTGCACAGTGCTCAGTCCCGCGAAAGTGCCACTGGCAATGCGCGAGACTTCGGCAGGACAGTTACATGAGGAGGGCGTCCTCATGTATGTAAATGAGCAATGGGGGACTGCGTAAAGCGGCAGGAGGGGGAATAACGGATGCCAGACAGCCCACCCCCGTGACCGTAAAAAAACATTTGCATACAAAAAGGTAAGACTTTATAAAGTATTTTTTAGGTCTCAAAGGGGGCACAATAGCAACATAGTTACATAGTTACTTAGGTTGAAAAAAGATCTAGGTCCATCTAGTTCAACCTTCCTCAACCAGTTCTACATTTAGTCACTAAGTCATTTATAACCAACAATGTTTTGTGTACTGAGGAAATAATCCAGCCCTTTTTTAAAAGCTGTTATAGTATCTGCCATTACTACCTCTTGTGGTAGTGTATTCCACAGTCTGACCGCTCTAACTGTAAAGAACCCTTTCCTATTTAGGTGTCGGAATCGCTTTTCTTCCACTCGCAGTGAGTGCCCCCTGGTCCTTAGTACTGTCTTTGGAAGAAATAAGTCATGTGCCAGTCCTTTATATTGACCACACATGTATTTATACATATAAATGAGATCTCCTCTGAGACGTCTTTTTTCTAAGCTAAACATATCTAACTTTTTCAACCTGTCATCATATGGGAGGCCTTCCATTCCTTGTAATAGTCTAGTTGCCCGCCTTTGAACTGACTCTAACTTCTGAATGTCCTTTTTAAAATGTGGAGCCCAAAACTGGATCCCGTATTCCAGATGTGGCCTTACAAGTGATTTATAGAGGGGTAACAATACGTTGGGATCACGGGATCTAATCTCTCTTTTTATACACCCTAAAATCTTGTTTGCTTTAGCAGCTGCTGCTTGACATTGAGTGCTGCTGCTCAGCTTATTTGTAATGAGAATACCCAAGTCCTTCTCCTGTTCTGTAGTCCTGAGTTTACTTCCATTTAATGTATACGCAGTTATAGGATTACTCCGTCCTAGGTGCATTACTTTACATTTATCAACATTAAATCTCATTTGCAAAGTATCTGCCCATTCTGACATCTTATCCAGATCTTTTTGTAATATTGTACTATTCAGGTCAGTTTTTAATATCCTACATAGTTTGGTGTCATCGGCAAAGACTGACACTGTACTATCAATCCCATCCACAAGGTCATTAATAAAGAGAGTTAAAAGAATCGGTCCAAGCACAGATCCCTGCGGCACCCCACTGCTGACTATAGCCCATTTAGAGAATGTACCATTTATGACTACTCTTTGTTTCCTATCTTTTAGCCAATTCCTTACCCAGTTGCATATTGTGTCCCCTAGTCCTTGCTTCTGGAGCTTTAGTATAAGGCTATTATGTGGTACAGTATCAAATGCCTTTGCAAAGTCCAAATAAATCACATCAGCTGCATTACCAATATCCAGGTTTGAACTTACCCCCTCATAGAACCCCAACAGGTTGGTTAGACACGACTTATCTTTCATGAATCCATGCTGTTTGTCAGTTATCATATTATTTTCTGCAATATATTTTTGCATGTCATCCCTTAAAATGCCCTCAAAAACTTTGCATACTACTGATGTCAGGCTTACTAGACGGTAGTTGCCTGGATCTACCCTCTTACCTTTCTTAAATATCGGTACCACATCAGCAATCCTCCAATCCTGAGGCACCAACCCTGTTACAAGTGAGTCTAAAAAGATGAGATACAGCGGTCTGTCGATTACGGAGCTCAATTCCCTCAATATTCGTGGATGAATGCCATCTGGCCCTGGGGATTTGTCAATGTTTAATTTACTCAGACGTAGGCGTACTTCATCTTGTGTTAAATTAATTATATCGGGTGGTGGACTTTGATTTTTCACTTGTTGAATGATCCCTGGTACAGTCAGTTCCTTGGTGAATACAGATGAGAAATGCCTATTTAATATCTCAGTCTTTTGTTTGTCCTCTATAACTAACTTGTTATTATATTTTAAGGGGCCGATACTATCCTTTGTTTTCCTTTAAGATCTTTAAAAATATTTTTTCTAAAGATCTCTTTATCTATGCTAGTGTATACAGGGACGGTTAGGAAGGGAATAGCACTATGTACCCAGGACTGCTCCTGGCTCTGAGTGCATATTGCACCTGACAGGTTCACTTTAACAAGGAACCTGTCACCAGATTTGGTGACTATAAACTGCAGCCACCACCAGTGGGCTCTTATATACAGCATTCTAACATGTTGTATATAAGAGCCCAGGTCGCTGTGTAGAAAGTAAAAGTCACTTTATAATACTCACCTAAGGGGCGGTGCGGTGCAGACTGGTCGGATGGGTGACAGATTCCCTTTAATCTCTGTTGGACGGGCTGCCCAATCGGTTCTTCTCTGCTGGATCATGGCTGCTCAACCGCTTCGGCTCTGCTGCGTCCTGGCTGCCCAACCGGTTGAGCTCTGCTGCGTCCTACTGCCCAACTGTTTAGCTCTGCTGGATCCTGGCTGGCCAACCAGTTATGCTCTGCTAGATCCTGTCTGACTAGCCAGTTCCGTTCTGCTCCATACTGGCTGCCCAACTGTGGCGCCCTGGACAAGCCAGGTCGTCACAGGTACTGCAACAACACACCCCACACCCCGGTTAGGCACATCGGCCGCACACAAATCCTTGTTGCCTCCCTTCCAGGGGCTGATGTCCACACCAGGTGGGGCGGAGCCAGGCGGTTGTCCCCGCCCATCGAGGAGTTCACAGTCCTGGAGGCGGAAAAAGGGTTCAGTTCAGTTGGAAAGAGGAGTTTGAGAGTTGAGTGAGGGAAGTAGTAGTTGAGGAGCTGACTGACCGTGTCCGGGTACGTGGCCCGGGCACATACAGCAAGGTTGGCAGACGGTGGTGGCCGTCTGCAGGAGAGGCTTATCGACGCGGAACCGTAGGGCCGGGGTTGGGCGGTGGCCCACCGGTACCGAACCGGGGAGTGAAGAGAAGCCAGCACCATCCGGCAGGGCCTGCGGACCCCGACCAGGCTGGGAATCGCCGTTAAACTGGTCAAATACGTCAGCGATGGGAACCTCCGGGGTTTCCTAGCATCAAAGACCCGATTGAAGGCAACCGTCCGAACCGTACAGGGAGATAAAGCTACCGCCAGAGCTAGAGCTCCCAGGGCCAGAGCCTGCGGGCAAAAGGGGCTCCCTCAGCAAATATCCAAGCTGGGGAGCGGGTTACCGGTGGGAAGCCATCGGGACCGAAGACACACTACAGGTGCAGGGAAAGGCAGCCACCATCAACCGTCCGGGAGTAACCACAGCAGCCGGCTGCGGGACCCGTCCATCCAGTCGTTTGTTTTACAAGAGACTCTGTGTGCATTCTTGGCTGAGTGAGTACCACCGTGCCGTCTGGCACCGCGCTGCCCCCGTGACCCTGCACCTCACCTGCCCTGCATTCCTCCCTTCACCCCTTACCGGGCCCCGGGACCACCAACCCCTACCCACGGAGGGGGAAAACATCCCAGCTGCTCCCTAACAACGCTCCCGGGATCCATCAGCGGTGGTGCCCCAACCTCACCACGACCCGTAGGTGGCATCACAAACTCAATCCCCAAACCAAACCAACCCCTTTCACTCACGGACGAGGAGCGCCGCTCGAGTCCCCGGATCCGGCCCACCGCTCGAGAAACCGAGCAGCAGTAGCAGCCGGACCCGAGCAGCAAGCGCAGGCGGGCAGCGCACCCCCCGCCCGCGACACAACCACTTCCACTCTGCTCCATACTGGCTGTCCAACCAGTTCAGCTCTGCTTCGTCCTGGCTCCCCAACCAGTTCAGCTCCTCTGGGTCCTGGGTCTGCCTTATTACAGTCAATAGCCACTTCACATCCTATTTTTTTAGGGCTTCACACAGAAGGCCCTGACGGAGCAATTGATGTTTGGCGAAAACACAATGTGAACATAGCCTTAAAGTGACAGGTATTATCTCCCCAATAATAGCACAAATAATAATGCGATGTTGGTTAATTGGGGTTATCCATCCAGGATGTTGGGATTTTTTTTCTTAAGGGGCTTAGAATTTGTACCGCCCGCGGCCTCGGCTGCGACCGCCGAGCCGCTCGGGTCCGGGCTTGTGTGTCGGTGGCTCGAGCGCCTCCGGACCCGGGAGTCACGTCGCTCTGTAAGGGTGTAGTGGCGGTGCACGCAGGGGTGGTGGGGTAGTTGTGTGGTGAAGTTCGTGACGCCACCCACGGGTTGTGGTGATGGTGGACACCACCGCTGCGGTGAAGGTACGGGGACTCCCGGGAGCGGTGTAGGGGCGCAGCTAGGTGTTGACCCCTCTGTGGGTAGGGGATGTTGGTCCCGGGGGCCGCTTGGTGACTAGAGTCACTGGTAAACCAAACGGAGTGACGAACGGGGCCCGCAGCTGGCTGCAGTTTCTTCAGATAGGTTGGTAATGTCCGCCTTTCTCCTGCACCTGTATGTGATCTTAGCTACTGTGCCTGGGCACTGGTAGCCCGCTCCCCGGCGTATATGTGTCGTAGGAGCCCCAGTTGTCCGCAGACGCTGGCCCCTTGGATCTCTGGCCTCTGCCGGTGGCTCCTATCCGGACGGGTTGGGCTGTTGCCTTCAATCAGCCGCCGGAGCAGTGTGACAGCCATGCAGCCCCGCGCCGGTGATCGGTGAGTGGGTGAGAGTGAGTGAATGAGTCAGTGAGTCAGTCAGTGAGAGAGTTTGAGAAAGAGAGTGAGTGATTGATTTTCTGACAAGCAATGAATTTATATCACTTCTGGCCATGCTCAGAAGTAAAAACCGGATACGGTACATGCTTCCGGCGTTTGAAGCATGCCACCGTATCCGGCTCACATACACTTTCATTATGCACCATGCCGCACAGCGCTGCACCCGGCGCTATGCATTTTTTTGCCGCTAGCAAAAAACGTTCCTCTCTGCGTCCTGTGCAGCCGCCGGAGTGACGATTTTTGCCGCATCCGGCAAAAAACGGATCAAACGCAAGTACATGCGGCACAATCCGGTGCTAATAAAAGTCTATGAGTAAAAAACGCACCTGGCGGCAAAAAAAACCTGATGCGTTTTTCCCGCAAAGCGCCGGATTGTGCCGCACAGCAAAAACCTGATGTGTGAACATACCCATAACTGCACACCCTGTTCAGCTCTCCTCCTGGGTCCTAGCTGCCTGCACACCCTGTTCAGCTCTCCTCCTGGGTCCTAGCTGCCTGCACACCCTGTTCAGCTCTCCTCCTGGGTCCTAGCTGCCTGCACACCCTGTTCAGCTCTCCTCCTGGGTCCTAGCTGCCTGCACACCCTGTTCAGCCCTCTTCCTGGGTCCTAGCTGCCTGCACACCCTGTTCAGCCCTCCTCCTGGGTCCTAGCCGCCTGCACACCCTGTAGTTAACTCCCTGACTGTTCTGCACATTGCTGATCTGTGGCGGCTCAGAGCGATCATGGACAGCTTCTGCAGTTTGTTTGCTGGATGGGTGTGGATGGGGAGTGGATATGGGTGTGGCTGTTTGTAAAATAGGTGTGGTTAGGGGGCGTGGCGTAAAAAAATTGCCGCGCGCCGCAAACTTTGTCCCTCTTTCCCTTCTTTAAAAGTTGGGAGGTATGCAAATACTGAGGTAAAAACTCACCAATACTGAACATGTGCACGAGGCCTTACAGATACTGAGGTAAAAACTCACTAAGGCTATGTGCGCACGTAGCGTTCTGTCCCTGCAGAAATTTCTGCAGCGATTTGAACAGCACACGTGCGCTTCAAATCGCTGCAGAAAGAGTCCTTAATGAAAAAAAAAAAAGCCGATTTCATGCGCTCTGTGTGCAGCCCCTCCCATAGACAGAGCGGGGGCTGCAGGCAGAGCGCACGGAATAAGTAACATGTCACTTCTTAAAACGCGCGCTTCGGGCAGTAGCCAAAGCGCAACGCTCTAATACGCCACGTGCCCACGTCTCCTGCATAATCTTCATATATTATGCTGGGGATGCAGGACGCATGCAGTTATGCTGTGGTGCAGATCGCAGCGTAACTGCATGCAAATACGCAACGTGCGCACATAGCCTAATACTGAACATGTGCATGAGGCCTTACAAAAACTGAGGTAAAAACTCACCAATATTGACCATGTGTACGAGGCCTTTCACATACTGAGGTAAAAACTCACCAAATACTGAACATGTGCACGAAGCCTTACAGATACTGAGGTAAAAACTCACCAAATACTGAAAGTGTGCACGAGGCCTTAGGCTATGTGTCCACGCTGCGGATTTTGCGCGGATTTTGCCGCGGATTTACCGCGGATTTTCCGAAAATCTGCCGCACTTCCAGGGGCAGTACAGTACAATACAGTTCACTGGCAAGCTCCGGGCACATACGGTCATGTAACCAGAGCATGTGACGGGGCTTGCCGCACTGCCTGTGAACTGTATTGTACTGTACTGCCCCTGTGCCGTATCTGGGAGTGCGGCAGAATACCGCTGATGTGCACGGAGCCTTACATATACTGAGGTAAAAACTCACCAATACTGAACATGTGCACGAGGCCTTAGGCCTAAAACACACTTCCGCAAAAAAAGTCCGTATGACACGGTCCGTTTTTCGGGTCCGTGTTCCGTTTGTTTGGGGCGTTTCTCCGGTACGTATGGCATCCGTGTGATGGCGTATGCAAGCCTTGTGTACGTGTAAAATGTCCGTGTTTGTGTGTAAAATGCCCGTGTATGTGTATGTGGAATGTCCGTGTGGAATGTCCGTTTGTGTGTTGCACAATGTCGTTGATACATGTCGGCTGACAGCAGACAGAGTTGCGCGATGAGAATTAACTCGGGTGAACTTCACCCGACTTCATTGTCATGCCGCGGCTCTGTCTGTGTGCTGCGTACTGATTAGCGGTCACCTGTGAAGGATTCACCAGTGACCGCCAATCCCCCGAGTGACTGAAGTGAGCAGCCCTCTCTCATACTTACCGTTCCCCGATCACCAGTGCGGCGAGGAACAGCTGAGCAGAGAATACGCGGCAACAATTACTTTGAAAATGCGGCCGCTCATTAATCAATCTCGTATTCCCTGCTTTCCCCACCCACAGACGCCTATGATTGGTTGCAGTCAGACACGCCCCCCACGCTGAGTGACAGCTGTCTCACTGCACCCAATCACAGCAGCCGGTGGGCGTGTCTATACTGTGCAGTAAAATAAATAATTCAAAAGAACGGCGTGCGGTCCCCCCCCATTTTAATACCAGCCAGATAAAGCCATACGGCTGAAGGCTGGTATTCTCAGGATGGGGAGCCCCACGTTATGGGGAGCCCCCCAGCCTAACAATATCAGTCAGCAGCCGCCCAGAATTGCCGCATACATTATATGCGACAGTTCTGGGACTCTACCCGGCTTTTCCCGATTTGCCCTGGTGCGTTGGCAAATCGGGGTAATAAGGAGTTATTGGCAGTACATAGCTGCCAATAAGTCCTAGATTAACCATGTCAGGCATCTCCCCGAGATACCTTCCATGATTAATCTGTAAATTACAATAAATAAACACACACACACGAAAAAATCCTTTATTAGAAATAAAAAACACAAACATATACCCTGGTTCACCACTTTAATAAGCCCGAAAAAGCCCTCCATGTCCGGCATACTCCAGGATGATCCAGCGTCGCTTCCAGCTCTGCTGCATGGAGGTGACCGTAGCTGCAGAAGACACCGCCGCTCCTGTCAGCTCCACGCAACTAATGAAGACAGCCGCGCGATCAGCTGAGCTGTCACTGAGGTTACTCGCGGCCAACGCTGAATACAGCTGATCGCGCTATTCCCTTCATTAGCTGTGTGGAGGTGACAGGAGCGGCGGTGTCTTCTGCAGCTCTGGTCACCTCCATGCAGCAAAGCCGGAAGCGACGCTGGACCATCCTGGAGTACGCCGGACATGGAGGGCTTTTTTGGGCTTATTAAAGTGGTGAACAAGGCAATTTGTTAGTGGTTTTTTTTTCTAATAAAGGATTGTTCTGGTGTGTGTGTTTATTTACTGTAATTTACAGATTAATCATGGAAGGTATCTCGGGGAGACACCTGACAGGATTAATCTAGGACTTATTGGCAGCTATGGGCTTCCAATAACTCTTTATTACCCCGATTTGCCAACGCACCAGGGCAAATTGGGAAGAGCCGGGTACAGTCCCAGAACTGTCGCATATAAACGTATGTGGAAATTCTGGGCGGCTGCTGACTGATATTGTTAGGCTGGGGGGCTCCCCATAACGTGGGGCTCCCCATCCTGAGAATACCAGCCTTCAGCCGTATGGCTTTATCTGGCTGGTATTAAAATTGGGGGGGACCGCACGCTGTTTTTTTTAATTATTTATTTATTTTACTGCACAGTATAGACACGCCCACCAGCTGCTGTGATTGGGTGCAGTGAGACAGCTGTCACTCAGCGTGGGGGGCGTGTCTGACTGCAACCAATCATAGGCGTCTGTGGGTGGGGAAAGCAGGGAATACGAGATTATTTAATGAGCGGCCAGCATATTCAAAGTAATTGTTGCCGCGTATTCTCTGCACAGCTGTTCCTCGCCGCGCTGGTGATCAGGGAGCGGTATGAGCCGGGGGAAGAAAAAAACCGAGCGCCAATGTAAGTATGACTGAGAACAGCAGAAAAAAAGGTAAGTATACTGACTTTAATTTAAAAAAAAAAAAAAAAAAAAATAAGATCGCTAGTGTAAAAACGCACACGCACGAAACGTGCTGAACACGGAGATACTCCGTGTGCGGAACGTGCAGGCACGGACCCATAGACTAAAGCGGGTCCGTACCTGCGTGCTGCCGGCCAAAAACAGACATGTTGTCCGTGTAGAAAAGCGCACACACGTACTTACCACACGGACACACGTTCCGTGTGATTTTACGTGTGTGCGCGCCATCTACCATAGAATAACATGGGTCTCCGTGTGTACGTGTCTCCGGTACGTGCAAATACGTAGAAATTAAACGGATGTGTGTTGCGGGTCACACAGATACGGAGGTAAAAACTCACCAATACTGAACATGTGCACGAGGCTTTACAGATACTGAGGTAAAAAACTCACCAATATTGAACATGTGCACGAGGCCTTACAGATACTGAGGTAAAAAACTCACCAATACTGAACATGTGCTCATGACCTTAGCTTATGTGTTCACACAGGGTGTTTTTCTTAATGCAGCAAAATCTGAGCAAAAGCTACAGCTTGTTATTAGCATGTATTTACATTAAACCAATGGAAAAAAACCTGCGAAACTGCCCTATGTGAACACAGCTTAACAAATACGGTAACAAAAACTCTAAAGCTATGTGCGCACGTTGCGTTCTCTGCAGTGCAGAAAAGCACGCACCCTCTGGCACACTGGACAAATGTAAACACTGCGTTTTTAAAATAAAATGCATCCACAACGCATGCTTTTTGGATGCTTTTTCCATGCATTTTACATGCGTTTTGGATGCATTTTTGTCAGTGAGTTCCCCTGGCAATTCAGCTCTGCTACATGCCAGGTCGGGCGATGAGAATGAACTCGGGTAAACTTCATACTTCATTGTCATACCACGGCTCTGTCTGTGCCGTGTCCTGATTATCATCTTCCCCGCACACATCCTGACATTACCGCCTACATCCCGACATTACTGCCGACATCCCCGCATATATCCCGACATTACCGCCGACATCCCCGCATACATCCCGACATTACCGCCGACATCCCCGTACACATCCCAACATTACTGCCGACATTCCCGCACACATCCCGACATTACTGCCGACATTCCCGCACACATCCAGACATTACTGCCGACATCCCCGCACACATCCCGACATTACTGCCGGCTGACAGCGTCGCACGATGAGAATGAACTCGGGTGAACTTCACCCGACTTCATTGTCATCCCACGGCTCTGTCTGTGTGTGGCAGCCTGATTAGCGGTCACCCATGAAGGACTCACCGGTGACCGCTAATCCCCTAAGTGACTGCAGTGAGCAGCGCGATTATCGCTGCCGTCACTCAGGTTACCCGCGGCTAGCTGGATTCCTCCACCCGAGACCGCAACTCACCTGTGACTTCATCGCTGACAGCGCGGCTCACTTCAGTCACTTGGGCGACTTGCTGTCACAGTTGGAGGATCCAGTGGTGGCCGTGAGTAACGTCATCGCTGATCGCACGGCTCACCTTAGTTGCTGCATGGATCTGTCAGGAGCGGTAGTGTTCTACTGCCGCTCTTGTCAGCTTCATGTAGCAGAGCTGGATGCGTCGCGGGACCTCCGTGGATTACGTCGGACCTGGAGGGGTATTTGAGGCTTTTAATAAAGTGGTGAAAGAGGGTGTTTTTTTTTTTGTCTTTTATTCCAAATAAAGGATTTTTTGGATGTGTGTGTTTATTTTCTTTAACTTACAGATTAATCATGGAAGGTATCTCGAGGAGACGCCTGCCATAATTAACCCCTTATTACCCCGATTGCCACCGCACCAGGACAATTCGGGATGAGCTGGGAAAAGTCCCAGGACTGTCGCATATAATGGATACGGCAATTCCGGGCGGCTGCTGGCTGATATAGTTAGGCTTAGGGGCTCCCCATAACGTGCCGCTCCCCATCCTGAGAATACCAGCCTTCAGCCGTGTGGCTTTATCTTGGCTGGTATCAAGATTGGGGGGGGACCGCACGCCGGTTTTTTTTTTAATTATTTATTTATTTTACTGCACTATATAGACCCGCCCACCGGTGGCTGTGATTGGTTGCAGTGAGCCATCTGTCACTCAGCGTGGGGGAGTGTCTGACTGCAACCAATCATAGGCGCCAGTGGGCGGGGGAAGCAGGGAATACAAGATTGAATAATAAGCGGCCGGCTTTTTCAAAAGCAGGAGAAGCCGCGGAGGGGTGTGACAGCCGTGCAGCGCCCCGCCGGTATTCGGTCAGTGATCGGCGAGTATGAGAGAGTAGGGAGAGGTATAGACCGACAGAGAGACCGACAGACAGACAGAGAGAGAGAGCAAGGATGGTTGACCTTAGGGAGATCAACATCCACCACTGCGGAGACACCATCACGTGTTTCTCAACGCAGTGATTCTAGAGCAATGCCCCCTGGGAAATATTCAAAGCAAGAAGGCCTGCGGAGACACCATCACATGTTTCTCAACGCTGGCAGGAAACTAGCCAATAGTGCAATGCCCCCTGGGAAATACCCCGAAACGGCTGTCTGTGGATGGATACCATGTTTGGCATAGGTGGTCTCCTTGACTGGAGACTGCCCTTCCCGTGGTTGTTCCTTCCCGGTGAAAGACCTGGCTAGTTTCCTGCCAGCGTTGAGAAACATGTGATGGTGTCTCCGCAGGCCTTCTTGCTTTAGACAGAGAGAGAGAGACCGACATTGCAACCAAAATGCACAAAAGAAGTGACATGTTGCTTTTTAGAACGCAGCGTCTTGGCAGCAGCCGAAACGCTGCGTTCTAAAACGCAACGTGCGCATGGAATTTGCACAATCTTCATAGATTGTGCTGGGGACGCAGGACGCATGCAGTTACGCTGCAGTGCAATACACAGCGTAACTGAATGCAAATACGCAATGTGCGCACATAGCCTAATACTGAACATGTGCTTGAGGCCTTGGAGCCATGTGCACACATTGAGTATTTGGTGAGTTCATTACCTCATTATTTGTAATGCATTGTCTGCACGTTCAGCATTTAGTGACTTTTCTACCTCCGTATTTAAAAACCCCCTCAACAAATACCGACTGTGTGCACACGGTCTTATTGTAGTAGTGAAAACATATATGGGGTATGGGATTGGTGTGGGCAGTTGTCCCCGGCCTGCACTCTGTGTGTGCCCCTCCATTATATCCACTACATACATCATGATACATGCAGAATATCCTGATGGAGGGGCACACAGTATGTGGAGTCAGACATTGGAAATATCCAAGATGGAGGGCGGGCCAGTGGGGCACAGTGTGCTGGGGTGTGTCACCCATGCAGTTTCAATCCTCTATTCCCAATCTATGCATACACAGTGGATGTATTGGGAATGGAGACTTGAAACTACATAGATCAGATGCCCCAGAACACTTTGATAGAAGACACCCTCGTCCCCCTCCTTTCACATAGTGTGCCGCCATTGCCCCCCCTTTCACATAGTGTGCCGCCATTTCCCCCCCTTTCACATAGTGTGCTGCCGTTGCCTGCTGCTATTGAACAGGTCATCAGGCACCTCCACAGAACAGGTCACCGGTCCGTCTCCATTCTTCTAGCTGCTGGACTCCAGCGTGGCCTGCAACAACGCCATCTGCCGTCACCATTACAGAGGACGCTCCTCTTCAGCAGACAGGTGGCCGGGATTCCCTCAACCGCGCCGCACCCTGTATGTTGCTAGTACGTCCTGCCCAGGGCTGCCACCAGGAATTTTAGAGCCTCATACTGCCAACATTTTCGGGGCCCCTTCAGACTCCGCCTCTACCCCCCAAAACTTCAGCAATAGAAAAAAGTTGTTTCCAGCATCACGTCCAAGAAATAAGGTTAAAAAACAAATTTTATTCCATAAGGGTAAAACCAGCACTAGGCTGGATGGACGTCCACGAAGTATAAAACAATGTCTGACGCGTTTCACACCTAAAAGAGGTTCTTAGACTTAGACATATCCTGCTGGATTTGCACAAGTAAGTTATAGAATAAAATTGTTTTTTTACCCTTATTTCTTGGACGTGATTCTGGAAACAACTTTTTCTATTGCCAGACTTTGCCTCTCTGAACATGGAGCTGCCCTCCTCGCACCGTTCCCCAGAGAAAGGTCCCAGGTGATGCATTTACAGGGTGGGCTCAGATCCTCCTCTGCATACTTATCTCCAACCTTCCACAGTCCCTCCATCACTCTTGGAAAATCTCCAATTCTGCAAACAGTCCTCATCAATCAAAACATTAACCGCTAGTCGTCATTCTGACAGCCCGAAAAAAGCTGCATGCGCCGTTTTCCAGGACATCAAAATGACAAGCCCAAGACAGAATCGTCAGCCATGTGCGTATATCTAATATATAAAGCTCTGTGTATATATGTGAGAGTGTGAGAGTGTGAGAGTGTGAGAGTGTGAGAGTGTGTGTGCTCACATGCGTGCGTGTCCCTTAAAGGAATCTGCACCATCACATTTACAATCACGATATTTTGCACAGACGCCCCATTTGACTCAGGGAATGTCATAGACTACGTTTTGAGGGGAAAAATTAACCCCATGCTTTACAGTTATTTGCCAAAAAACCTGCTTACATTAAAGTCAATGGAGCTGTGATTGGTTGCTATAGGCAACGAAAGACATTCTTAGTATAAGAAGCTTATGTGTGAGGTAGTGTGATTTCTGTGGAGAGACAGATAGAGACTGTCAGAGAGACAAAGAGAGAGAGAGACACAGAGAAAGAGACAGACAGCCAGGGAGAGAAAGAGAAAGAAAGCCAGCCAGAGAGAAAGAGGCAGCCATCCAGGGAGAGAAAGAGACAGCCAGCCAAGGAGAGAAAGAGACAGCCAGCCAAGGAGAGAAAGAGACAGCCAGCCAAGGAGAGAAAGAGACAGCCAGCCAAGGAGAGAAAGAGACAGCCAGCCAAGGAGAGAAAGAGACAGCCAGCCAAGGAGAGAAAGGGACAGCACAGAACACTGGGGGGGCACAGATCACTGGGGAGACTGGGGGGGGCACAGAACACTGGGGGGGCATAGATCACTGGGGAGACTGGGGGGGGCACAGAACACTGGGGGGGACACAGATCACTGGGGAGACTGGGGGGAGGCACAGAACACTGGAGGGGCACAGATCACTGGGGAGACTGGGGGGGCACAGAACACTGGGGGGCACAGATCACTGCGGAGACTGGGGGGCACAGATCACTGGGGGGAGGCACAGAACACTAGGGGGGGCACAGATAACTAGGGAGACTGGGGGGGCACAGATCACTGGGGAGACTGGGGGGAGGCACAGAACACTAGGGGGGGCACAGAACACTAGGGGGGGGCACAGATCACTAGGGAGACTGTGGGGGCACAGATCACTGGGGAGAAAGAGGGGCACAGAGCACTGGAGGTACAGAGCGCTGGGTGCACAGGCAGACCCGGATGAGCTTGGAGGTAGTTAGAGAACTGGGGGAGGCTGGGATCACTGAGCGCTGGAGGTGGCTGCGGGCACGGAGGGCTCTGCCGCCAGGCACAGAGAGGAGCAGCCGCCGCCGGGCACAGAGAGGAGCAGCCGCCATCGCCGCTGGGCACAGAGAGCCGCCGGGCACGGAGCCGCCGGGCAAAGGGAGCCGCCAGGCACAGAGGAGCAGCCGCCGCTGGGCAGAGGTAGCCGCAGGGAACAGCCGCCGGGCACAGGGAACCGCCGCCGGGCATAGGGAGCCGCCGCCGCAACCGCCGGGCACAGGGAGCCGCCGCCGCAACCGCCGGGCACAGGGAGCCGCTGCCGCTGGGAACAGAGCGCTACTGGCACACAAAGACCTGGGGGATGATTGGCAGTCAATCCTCTCCTTTTGATTTTAGCACTCCTCATGCCGACCCCACCTACAAAATACGTCCTCACGTAGGCAGTGCCAACGTGGGGACGTAGTCTTTCAGGTATAGGAAATGCAGCGTTCAGCATTGAATGCGCTGTGTGGGGTTTTAAAGGGCCAGCAGCCAGTAAGATGCGGCTACCGCCCCAGCACTGCAATCCCCGGGAATCAGCCCGGGGGCCGCAGAAAAAGTCGTCGCGGGCCGGAGGTTTCCCACCCCTGCATTATACACTTCACATGTACAGAGCAGCCACCAGGGGGAGCACCGTGTATTATACACTGCAAATGTACAGGGCAGCCACCAGGGGGTGCACCATGTATTATATACTTCACATGTAAAGAGCATCAACCATGGGGTGCACCATGTATTATAGACTTCACATGTACAGGGCATCCACCAGGGGGTTCACCATATATTATACACTTCACATGTACAGGGCAGCCACAAGAAGGTGCACCGTGTACTATACATTCCACATGTACAGGGCAGCAACCAGGGGGTGCACCGTGTATTATACACTTACCCTTCTGACTGCCCTGTACATGTGATGCACCATGTATTATGCACTTCACATGTACAGGGCATCGACCAGGGGGTGCTCCGTATATTATACACTTCACATGTACAGGGCAGCCACCAGGGGTTGCACCATGTATTATACACTTCACATGTACAGGGCAGCCACCAGGGGATGCACCATGTATTATACACTTCACATGTACAGGGCAATCAGCATGGGATACTTCGTATATTATACATTTACCCTTCTGACTGCCCTGTACATGTGATGCACCATGTATTATACACTTCACATGTACAGGGCAGCCACCAGGGGATGCACCATGTATTATATACTTCACATGTACAGGGCAGCCACCAGAGGGTGCATCGTGTATTATATACTGCAAATGTACAGGACAGCCACCAAGGGGTGCACCATGTATTATTTACTTCACATGAACAGGGCAGCCACCAGGGGGTGCACCGTGTATTATACACGCCACATGAACAGGGCAGCCACCAGGGGTTGCACCATGTATTATACACTTACCCTGCTGACTGCCCTGTACATGTGATGCACCGTATATTATACATTTCACATGTACAGGGTAGCCACCAGGGGGTGCATGTATTATACACTTCCCCTGCTGACTGCCCTGTACATGTGATGCACCGTGTATTATACACTCCACATGTACAGGATAGCCACCAGAGGGTGGACCGTGTATTATACACTTCACATGTACAGGGCAGCCTCCAGGGGATGCACCATGTATTATACAATTCACATGTACAAGGCAGCCTCCAGGGGTGCACCGTGTATTATACACTTCATATGTGCAGGGCAGCCACCAGGGGGTGCACCGTGTATTATACACTTCACATGTACAGGGCAGCCACCAGGGGGTGCACCGTGTATTATACACTCCACATGTACAGGGCAGCCACCAGGGGGTGCACCGTGTATTATACACTTCACATGTACAGGGCAGTCACCAGGGGGTGCACCGTGTATTATTCACTTCCCCTGCTGACTGCCCTGTACATGTGGTGCACCGTGTATTATATACTTCACATGTACAGGGCAGCCACCAGGGGGTGTACTGTGTATTATACACTTCACATGTACAGGGCAGCCACCAGTGGTGCATCATGTATTATACACTTCACATGTACAGGGCATCCATCAAAGGGTGCATCGTGCATTATACAATTCACATGTACAGGGCATCCACCAGGGGGTGCACCGTATATTATAGTCTTCACATGTACAGGGCAGCCACCAGGGGGTGTACCGTGTATTATATAATTCACGTGTACAGGGCAGCCACCAGGGGGTGCACCGTGAATTATAGTCTTCACATGTACAGGGAAGTCACCATGGGGTGCACCGTGTATTATACACTTCCCCTGCTGACTGCCCTGTACATGTGAAGCACCGTGTATTATACACTCCACATGTACAGGGCAGCCACCAGGGGTGCACCGTGTATTATACACTTACCCTTCTGACTGCCCTGTACATGTGATGCACCATGTATTATGCACTCCACATGTACAGGGTAGCCACCAGGGGGTGCACCGTGTATCATACACTTCACATGTACAGGGCAGCCACCAGGGGTGCACCGTGTATTATACTCTTCACATGTACAGGGCAGCCTCCAGGGGTGCACCGTGTATTATACACTTACCCTTCTGACTGCCCTGTACATGTGATGCACCATGTATTATGCACTCCACATGTACAGGGTAGCCACCAGGGGGTGCACCGTGTATCATACACTTTACATGTACAGGGCAGCCACCAGGGGTGCACCGTGTATTATACTCTTCACATGTACAGGGCATCCACCATGTATTATACACTCCACATGTACAAGGCAGCCACCAGGGGGTGCACCCAGGGGCGGATTAAGGGTAACCAGGGCCCCGGGCTGTTCAGGATCTGTGGGCCCCCCCATCTCTACGCACGGGTCATGTGACGGGTCCATCATTATGCACCTGAAACAGATAATTTCTTAAAAATAGTCGCCGAAACTATAACCTTAAAAACATCCACTAATCTAGTAAATATACCATTCAGTTTATAAAAAAAAAAACAATAAGGCCAAGTATTGAACAGTCCAACTTTAAACAAGACTACTGCCCAAAGAAATAAATAAAAACTAAAAAAAAACCTGGAGCAAAAACATCGTGTGGGGACAAAGTTTAACAAATACTGAAGTAAAATACTCACTAAATACTCGTGTGCACGAGGCCTTACAGATACTGAGGTAAAAACTCACCAATATTAAACATGTGCACGAGGCCTTACAAATACTGAGGTAAAAACTCACCAATACTGAACATTTGCACGAGGCCTTACAGATACTGAGATAAAAAACTCACCAATACTGAACATGTACACGAGGCCTTACAGATACTGAGGTAAAAACTCCCCAATACTGAACACGTGCACGAGGCCTTAAACATACTGAGGTAAAAACTCCCCAATACTGAACACGTCCACGAGGCCTTAAACATACTGAGGTAAAAACTCCCCAATACTGAACATGTGCACGAGGCCTTAGGCCCGTTTCACACGTCAGTGAAAAACACAGACGTTTTTCACTGGCGTGTAAAACACGCACATGTCCCTGCGTGTGCCGTGAATCTCGGCACACGTGGGTTGTCTAAGTGCAATCCGGGCTCCGTTCTCCGTGGCCCGTGATTGCACTTAGAAATCAACTCACCTGCGCCCGCTCTCCGTGGTGCTGAATCCTTTCGCGGTGCAGCATCCGGCCGGCGCCGACCCCTGCAGCAGCTGCTTCCGGGTCGGCTGTGTCGCGCATAATGAATATGCGCGACAGTAATCAGTCGGCAGAGGACATCACTGGACGCCGTGAGTTAAAATGTTTTTATTTTAAAAGCACGTTTTTTTCCGGCACGTGTTTCACGGACCACACCACTGCGTGGTCCGTGGGACATCAGTGATGCCAGAAAAAATGGACATGTCTCCGTGCGGCAAATACGCACACACGGGTACGCCGCACGGAGACACGTGCAGTGAAAAATCACTGACGTGTGAGCAGACCCATTCATTATAATGGGTCTGCGTATGTCAGTGATTCTGGTACGTTTAAAAAAAAAGCACAAACGTCCCAGAATCACTGACGTGTAAAAGGAGCCTTACAGATACTGAGGTAAAAACTCACCAATACTGACGTGTGAAAGGGGCCTTACAGATACTGAGGTAAAAACTCACCAATACTGAGCATGTACACGAGGCCTTACACATACTGAGGTAAAAACTCACCAATACTGAACATGTGCACGAGGCCTTACACATACTGAGGTAAAAAACTCACCAATACTGAACATGTGCACGAGGCCTTACAGATACTGAGGTAAAAACTCACCAATACTGAACATGTGCACGAGGCCTTACACATACTGAGGTAAAAAAACTCACCAATACTGAACATGTGCACGAGGCCTTACAGATACTGAGGTAAGAACTCACCAATATTAAACATGTGCACGAGGCCTTACAGATACTGAGGTAAAAACTCCCCAATACTGAACATGTGCACGAGGCCTTACAGATACTGAGGTAAAAACTCCCCAATACTGAACATGTGCACGAGGCCTTACAGATACTGAGGTAAGAACTCACCAATATTAAACATGTGCACGAGGCCTTACAGATACTGAGGTAAAAACTCCCCAATACTGAACATGTGCACGAGGCCTTACAGATACTGAGGTAAAAACTCCCCAATACTGAACATGTGCACGAGGCCTTACAGATACTGAGGTAAGAACTCACCAATATTAAACATGTGCACGAGGCCTTACAGATACTGAGGTAAAAACTCCCCAATACTGAACATGTGCACGAGGCCTTACAGATACTGAGGTAAAAACTCCCCAATACTGAACATGTGCACGAGGCCTTACACATACTGAGGTAAAAAACTCACCAATACTGAACATGTGCACGAGGCCTTACAGATACTGAGGTAAGAACTCACCAATATTAAACATGTGCACGAGGCCTTACAGATACTGAGGTAAAAACTCCCCAATACTGAACATGTGCACGAGGCCTTACAGATACTGAGGTAAAAACTCCCCAATACTGAACATGTGCACGAGGCCTTACAGATACTGAGGTAAGAACTCACCAATATTAAACATGTGCACGAGGCCTTACAGATACTGAGGTAAGAACTCACCAATACTGAACATGTGCACGAGGCCTTACAGATACTGAGGTAAAAACTCCCCAATACTGAACATGTGCACGAGGCCTTACAGATACTGAGGTAAGAACTCACCAATATTAAACATGTGCACGAGGCCTTACAGATACTGAGGTAAAAACTCCCCAATACTGAACATGTGCACGAGGCCTTACAGATACTGAGGTAAAAACTCCCCAATACTGAACATGTGCACGAGGCCTTACACATACTGAGGTAAAAACTCCCCAATACTGAACATGTGCACGAGGCCTTACACATACTGAGGTAAAAAACTCACCAATACTGAACATGTGCACGAGGCCTTACACATACTGAGGTAAAAAACTCACCAATACTGAACATGTGCACGAGGCCTTACACATACTGAGGTAAAAAACTCACCAATACTGAACATGTGCACGAGGCCTTAGGCCAGAATCACACTTGCTAGTGCCTCGCGTGTAACTCGCGTGAGTCTCTCATGGTAGAACCCGGCATGGCCGCACACTCCCCTGACAGGAGCAGGTCGGTTGCATGTATCTCTATGCAGCTCAGACGCTCCTGTATGCATAGTGTGCGGCCATGCCGAGTTCTACCATGAGAGACTCACGCGAGTTACACGCGATGCACTAGCAAGTGTGATTCTGGCCTTTCACATACTGAGGTAAAAACTCCCCAATACTGAACATGTGCACGAGGCCTTACACATACTGAGGTAAAAAACTCACCAATACTGAACATATGCACGAGGCCTTACAGATACTGAGGTAAAAACTCACCAATACTGAACATATGCACGAGGCCTTACACATACTGAGGTAAAAACTCACCAATACTGACCGTGTGCACGAGGCCTTACAGATACTGAGGTAAAAACTCACCAATACTGAACATGTGTGTGGCTTCTCACTGCTGGAGACACACGGGGAATCAGGAAGCTGAGGAGAAGACCGTGCAATCAGCACTTATCTCTCCTGCAGATAGCACTGGCCTAAGGGGTGCTTCACACACAGCGAGCTCGCTGCAGAGTTCGCTGCTGAGTCACGCTTTTTGTGACGCAGCAGTGACCTCATTAGCGATCTCGCTGTGTGTGACACTGAGCAGCGATCTGGCCCCTGCTGCGAGATCGCTGCTCGTTACACACAGCCCTGGTTCGTTTTCTTCAAAGGCGCTCTCCCGCTGTGACACACAGATTGCTGTGTGTGACAGCGAGAGAGCGACAAATGAAGCGAGCAGGGAGCAGGAGCCGGCGTCTGGCAGCTGCGGTAAGCTGTAACCAAGATAAACATTGGGTAACCAAGGTGGTTACCCGATATTTACCTTAGTTACCAGCCTCCGCAGCTCTCACGCTGCCTGTGCTTCCGGCTCTCTGCACATGTAGCTGCTGTACACATCGGGTTAATTAACCCGATGTGTACTGTAGCTAGGAGAGCAAAGCTAAGAGGTGTGCACTGGTAACTAATGTAAACATCGGGTAACCATACCCGATGTTTACCTTAGTTACCAGTGTCCGCAGCTTCCAGACGCCGGCTCCGTGCAAGCGCAGCGTCGCTTGCACGTCGCTGCTGGCTGGGGGCTGGTCACTGGTCGCTGGTGAGATCTGCCTGTTTGACAGCTCACCAGCGACCATGTAGCGATGCAGCAGCGATCCTGACCAGGTCAGATCGCTGGTCGGATCGCTGCTGCATCGCTAAAGTGTGAAGGCACCCTAATGGCCAGTGCTATCTGCCGGAGAGATAAGTGCTGAATGCACGGTATATAACCTATGCAGAGTTACATCTAGAGACTTCTATTAGCTTACCGATCAGTGGTCTCCTGCCTGTGGAGCTGCTGGGTCCTAGCTACCCAACAGGTTCAGCTCTGCTTTATCCTGGCTCCCCTATCAGTTAAAGGGAACCTGTCAGCAGAAATTTCGCAATAAAAATAAAAGATTCCCCTCTGCAGCTACTGGGCTGCACTCTAGGAAGGTTCCTGTTATTGTGCCCCCTTTAAAACCTAAAAAAATACAAAAAGGTAAAACTTTATAAAGTATGCAAATGTTTTTTTATGGTCACTAGGGTGGGCTGTCTGGCGCCCGTTATTCCCCCTCCCTGCCGCTTTAAGCAGGCCCCCATTGCTCATTTCCATACATGAGGACGCCTTCCTCATGTAACTGTCCTCCCGAAGTTTTGCGTATGCCCAGTGGCACTCTCGCGGGACTGAGCACTGTGCAAAGTGTGAACGCTTTTGAGGTGATTGCGCAGGCGCGAGATTATGGGTGGCGCTGTGATTGTCATCAGCAGCGTCATCCAAGTAACCGCCCATAATCTCATGCCTGCTCTTCTCACTCTGCCTCCACTGTTATGCGCAAGCGCTGGCCATATCATCCACGTTACCTACTACCGCGGGCACGAGATTATGGGCGGGTACTTGGATGACGCTGCTGATGACAATCACAGTGCCGCCCATAATCTCGCACCTGCGCAATCACCTCAAAAGAGTTCACACTTTGCACAGTGCTCAGGTCCGCGAGAGTGCCACTGGCAATGCGCGAGACTTCGGCAGGACAGTTACATGAGGAGGGCGTCCTCATGTATGTAAATGAGTAATGGGGGACTGCGTAAAGCGGCAGGAGGGGGAATAACGGACGCCAGACAGCCCACCCCCGTGACCGTAAAAAAACATTTGCATACAAAAAGGTAAGACTTTATAAAGTATTTTTTAGGTCTCAAAGGGGGCACAATAGCAACAGGAACCTTTCTAGAATGCAGCCCAGGAGCTGCAGAGGGGGAAACTTATTTTTATTGCGAAATTTCTGCTGACAGGTTACCTTTAAAGGGAACCTCTCAGGTGCAATATGCACTCAGAGCCAGGAGCAGTTCTGGGTGCATATTGCTAATCCCTGCCTAACCGTCCCTGTATACACTAGCATAGATAAAGAGATCTTTAGAAAAAATATTTGTAAAGATCTTATATCTAATGCTAATGAGCACGGGGACTAGTCCCAAGGGCGTTAATTCACTTGGCTAGTCGGCTTACATAGCCTGTTAGTACTCACACAGGGGCGTAATAACATGCTAACATGCTATGTTAGCCGACTAGCCAAGTGAAGTAACATCCTTGTGACTAGTCGTCTCGCTCATTAGCATAAGATATAAGATCTTTAAAAATATTTTTTCTAAAGATCTCTTTAGCTATGCTAGTGTATACAGGGACGGTTAGGAAGGGAATAGCACTATGTACCCAGGACTGCTCTGAGTGCATATTGCACCTGACTGGTTCACTTTAACAAGGAACCTGTCACCAGATTTGGTGACTATAAACTGCAGCCACCACCAGTGGGCTCTTATATACAGCATTCTAACATGTTGTATATAAGAGCCCAGGTCGCTGTGTAGAAAGTAAAAGTCACTTTATAATACTCACCTAAGGGGCGGTGCGGTGCAGACTGGTCGGATGGGTGACAGATTCCCTTTAATCTCTGTTGGACGGGCTGCCCAACTGGTTCGACTCTGCTGGATCATGGCTGCCCAATCGGTTCTTCTCTGCTGGATCATGGCTGCTCAACCGCTTCGGCTCTGCTGCGTCCTGGCTGCCCAACCGGTTGAGCTCTGCTGCATCCTGCTGCCCAACTGTTTAGCTCTGCTGGATCCTGGCTGGCCAACCAGTTATGCTCTGCTAGATCCTGTCTGACTAGCCAGTTCCGTTCTGCTCCATACTGGCTGCCCAACTGTGGCGCCCTGGACAAGCCAGGTCGTCACAGGTACTGCAACAACACACCCCACACCCCGGTTAGGCACATCAGCCGCACACAAATCCTTGTTGCCTCCCCTCCAGGGGCTGATGTCCACACCAGGTGGGGCGGAGCAAGGCGGTTGGCCCCGCCCATCGAGGAGTTCACAGTCCTGGAGGCGGAAAAAGGGTTCAGTTCAGTTGGAAAGAGGAGTTTGAGAGTTGAGTGAGGGAAGTAGTAGTTGAGGAGCTGACTGACCGTGTCCGGGTACGTGGCCCGGGCACATACAGGAAGGTTGGCAGACGGTGGTGGCCATCTGCAGGAGAGGCTTATCGCCGCGGAACCGTAGGGCCGGGGTTGGGCGGTGGCCCACCGGTACCGAACCGGGGAGTGAAGAGAAGCCAGCACCATCCGGCAGGGCCTGCGGACCCCGACCAGGCTGGGAGTCGCCGTTAAACTGGTCAAATACGTCAGCGATGGGAACCTCCGGGGTTTCCTAGCATCAAAGACCCGATTGAAGGCAACCGTCCGAACCGTACAGGGAGATAAAGCTACCGCCAGAGCTAGAGCTCCCAGGGCCAGAGCCTGCGGGCAAAAGGGGCTCCCTCAGCAAATATCCAAGCTGGGGAGCGGGTTACCGGTGGGAAGCCATCGGGACCGAAGACACACTACAAGTGCAGGGAAAGGCAGCCACCATCAACCGTCCGGGAGTAACCACAGCAGCCGGCTGCGGGACCCGTCCATCCAGCCGTTTGTTTTACAAGAGACTCTGTGTGCATTCTTGGCTGAGTGAGTACCACCGTGCCGTCTGGCACCGCGCTGCCCCCGTGACCCTGCACCTCACCTGCCCTGCATTCCTCCCTTCACCCCTTACCGGGCCCCGGGACCACCAACCCCTACCCACGGAGGGGGAAAACATCCCAGCTGCTCCCTAACAACGCTCCTGGGATCCATCAGCGGTGGTGCCCCAACCTCACCACGACCCGTAGGTGGCATCACAAACTCAATCCCCAAACCAAACCAACCCCTTTCACTCACGGGAGAGGAGCGCCGCTCGAGTCCCCGGATCCGGCCCACCGCTCGAGCCACCGAGCAGCAGCAGCAGCCGGACCCGAGCAGCAAGCGCAGGCGAGCAACGCACCCCCCGCCCGCGACACAACCACTTCCACTCTGCTCCATACTGGCTGTCCAACCAGTTCAGCTCTGCTTCGTCCTGGCTCCCCAACCAGTTCAGCTCCTCTGGGTCCTGGGTCTGCCTTATTACAGTCAATAGCCACTTCACATCCTATTTTTTTAGGGCTTCACACAGAAGGCCCTGACGGAGCAATTGATGTTTGGCGAAAACACAATGTGAACATAGCCTTAAAGTGACAGGTATTATCTCCCCAATAATAGCACAAATAATAATGCGATGTTGGTTAATTGGGGTTATCCATCCAGGATGTTGGGATTTTTTTTCTTAAGGGGCTACGAATTTGTACCACCCGCGGCCTCGGCTGCGACCGCCGAGCCGCTCGGGTCCGGGCTTGTGTGTCGGTGGCTCGAGCGCCTCCGGACCCGGGGGTCACGTCGCTGTGTAAGGGTGTAGTGGCGGTGCACGCAGGGGTGGTGGGGTAGTTGTGTGGTGAAGTTCGTGACGCCACCCACGGGTTGTGGTGATGGTGGACACCACCGCTGCGGTGAAGGTACGGGGACTCCCAGGAGCGCTGTAGGGGCGCAGCTAGGTGTTGACCCCTCCGTGGGTAGGGGATGTTGGTCCCGGGGCCCGCTTGGCGAGGGGCCGGGGTGCAGGGCGCAAGGTGGCGGTGCGGTGCCTGAGGGAACTGGTGTTCTGACGATTAAACCACACAGAGTCACTGGTAAACCAAACGGAGTGACGAACGGGGCCCGCAGCTGGCTGCAGTTTCTCCAGATAGGTTGGTAATGTCCGCCTTTCTCCTGCACCTGTATGTGATCTTGGCTACTGTGCCTGGGCACTGGTAGCCCGCTTCCCGGCGTATATGTGTCGTAGGAGCCCCAGTTGTCCGCAAACGCTGGCCCCTTGGATCTCTGGCCTCTGCCGGTGGCTCCTATCCGGACGGGTTGGGCTGTTGCCTTCAATCAGCCGCCGGAGCAGTGTGACAGCCGTGCAGCCCCGCGCCGGTGATCGGTGAGTGGGTGAGAGTGAGTGAATGAGTCAGTGAGTCAGTCAGTGAGAGAGTTTGAGAAAGAGAGTGAGTGATTGATTTTCTGACAAGCAATGAATTTATATCACTTCTGGGCATGCTCAGAAGTAAAAACCGGATACGGTACATGCTTCCGGCGTTTGAAGCATGCCACCGTATCCGGCTCACATAGACTTTCATTATGCACCATGCCGCACAGCGCTGCACCCGGCGCTATGCATTTTTTTGCCGCTGGCAAAAAACGTTCCTCTCTGCGTCCTGTGCAGCCGCCGGAGTGACGATTTTTGCCGCATCCGGCAAAAAAAACGGATCAAACGCAAGTACATGCGGCACAATCCGGTGCTAATAAAAGTCTATGAGGAAAAAACGCACCCGGCGGCAAAAAAAACCTGATGCGTTTTTCCCGCAAAGCGCCGGATTGTGCCGCACAGCAAAAACCTGATGTGTGAACATACCCATAACTGCACACCCTGTTCAGCTCTCCTCCTGGGTCCTAGCTGCCTGCACACCCTGTTCAGCTCTCCTCCTGGGTCCTAGCTGCCTGCACACCCTGTTCAGCCCTCTTCCTGGGTCCTAGCTGCCTGCACACCCTGTTAAGCCCACCTCCTGGGTCCTAGCCGCCTGCACACCCTGTAGTTAACTCCCTGACTGTTCTGCACATTGCTGATCTGTGGCGGCTCAGAGCGATCATGGACAGCTTCTGCAGTTTCAGTTTGCTGGATGGGTGTGGATGGGGAGTGGATATGGGTGTGGCTGTTTGTAAAATGGGTGTGGTTAGGAGGCGCGGCCTAAAAATTGCGCATTGCGCGCCGCAAACTTTGTCCCTCTTTCCCTTCTTTAAAAGTTGGGAGGTATGCAAATACTGAGGTAAAAACTCACCAATACTGAACATGTGCACGAGGCCTTACAGATACTGAGGTAAAAACTCACTAAGGTTATGTGCGCACGTAGCGTTCTGTCCCTGCAGAAATTTCTGAGGCCTTACAAAAACGGAGGTAAAAACTCACCAATATTGACCATGTGTACGAGGCCTTTCACATACTGAGGTAAAAACTCACCAAATACTGAACGTGTGCACGAGGCCCTTAGGCTGGCTTCACATCAGCGGTATTCTGCCGCTCTCCCAGGGGCAGTACAGTACAATACAGTTCACTGGCAAGCTCCGGGCACATGCGGTCATGTAACCAGAGCATGTGACAGCATGTGACGGGGCTTGCCGCACTGCCTGTGAACTGTATTGTAATGTACTGCCCCTGTGCCGTATCTGGGAGTGCGGCAGAATACCGCTGATGTGAAACCAGCCTTACAAATATTGAGGTAAAAACTCACCAATACTGAACGTGTGCACAGAGCCTTACATATACTGAGGTAAAAACTCACCTATACTGAACATGTGCACGAGGCCTTACATATACTGAGGTAAAAACTCACCAATACTGAACATGTGCACGAGGCCTTACACATACTGAGGTAAACACTCACCAATACTGAACATGTGCACGAGGCCTTAGGCCTAAAACACACTTCCGCAAAAAAAGTCCGTATGACACGGTCCGTTTTTCGGGTCCGTGTTCCGTTTTTTTGGGGCGTTTCTCCGGTACGTAAGGCATCTGTGTGATGGCGTATGCGAGTCGTGTGTACGTGTAAAATGTCCGTGTTTGTGTGTAAAATGCCCGTGTATGTGGAATGTCCGTGTGGAATGTCCGTTTGTGTGTTGCACAATGTCGTTGATACATGTCGGCTGACAGCAGACAGAGTTGCGCGATGAGAATTAACTCGGGTGAACTTCACCCGACTTCATTGTCATGCCGCGGCTCTGTCTTGGTGCCGCGTACTGATTAGCGGTCACCTGTGAAGGATTCACCAGTGACCGCTAATACCCCGAGTGACTGAAGTGAGCAGCCCTCTCTCATACTTACCGTTTCCCGATAACCAGCGCGGCGAGGAACAGCTGTGCAGAGAATACGCGGCAACAATTACTTTGAAAATGCGGCCGCTCATTAATCAATCTCGTATTCCCTGCTTTCCCCACCCACCGGCGCCTACGATTGGTTGCAGTCAGACACGCCCCCCACGCTGAGTGACAGCTGTCTCACTGCACCCAATCACAGCAGCCGGTGGGCGTGTCTATACTGTGCAGTGAAATAAATAAATAATTAAAAAGAACGGCGTGCGGTCCCCCCCCCATTTTAATACCAGCCAGATAAAGCCATACGGCTGAAGGCTGGTATTCTCAGGATGGGGAGCCCCACGTTATGGGGAGCCCCCCAGCCTAACAATATCAGTCAGCAGCCGCCCAGAATGGCCGCATACATTATATGTGACAGTTCTGGGACTCTACCCGGCTCTTCCCGATTTGCCCTGGTGCGTTGGCAAATCGGGGTAATAAGGAGTTATTGGCAGTACATAGCTGCCAATAAGTCCTAGATTAATCATGTCAGGCGTCTCCCCAAGATACCTTCCATGATTAATCTGTAAATTACAATAAATAAAACACACACACCCGAAAAAATCCTTTATTAGAAATAAAAAACACAAACATATACCCTGGTTCACCACTTTAATAAGCCCGAAAAAGCCCTCCATGTCCGGCGTACTCCAGGATGGTCCAGCGTCGCTTCCAGCTCTGCTGCATGGAGGTGACCGGAGCTGCAGAAGACACCGCCGCTCCTGTCAGCTCCACGCAGCTAATGAAGACAGCCGCGCGATCAGTTGAGCTGTCACTGAGGTTACTCGCGGCCAACGCTGAATATAGCTGATCGCGCTATTCCCTTCATTAGCTGTGTGGAGGTGACAGGAGCGGCGGTGTCTTCTGCAGCTCCGGTCACCTCCATGCAGCAAAGCTGGAAGCGATGCTGGACCATCCTGGAGTACGCCGGACATGGAGGGCTTTTTCGGGCTTATTAAAGTGGTGAACAAGGCAATTTGTTAGTGGTTTTTTTTTCTAATAAAGGATTGTTCTGGTGTGTGTGTTTATTTACTGTAATTTACAGATTAATCATGGAAGGTATCTCGGGGAGACGCCTGACATGATTAATCTAGGACTTATTGGCAGCTATGGGCTTCCAATAACTCCTTATTACCCCGATTTGCCAACGCACCAGAACAAATTGGGAAGAGCCGGGTACAGTCCCAGAACTGTCGCATATAATGTATGTGGCAATTCTGGGCGGCTGCTGACTGATATTGTTAGGCTGGGGGGGGCTCCCCATAACGTGGGGCTCCCCATCCTGAGAATACCAGCCTTCAGCCGTATGGCTTTATCTGGCTGGTATTAAAATTGGGGGGGACCGCACGCCGTTTTTTTTTAATTATTTATTTTACTGCACAGTATAGACACACCCACCGGCTGCTGTGATTGGGTGCAGTGAGACAGCTGTCACTCAGCGTGGGGGGCGTGTCTGACTGCAACCAATCATAGGCGTCTGTGGGTGGGGAAAGCAGGGAATACGAGATTATTTAATGAGCGGCCAGCATATTCAAAGTAATTGTTGCCGCGTATTCTCTGCACAGCTGTTCCTCGCCGCGCTGGTGATCGGGGAGCGGTATGAGCCAGGGGAAGAAAAAAACCGAGCGCCAATGTACGTATAACTGAGAACAGCAGAAAAAAAAGGTAAGTACACTGACTTTAATTTAAAAAAAAAACAAAAATAAGATCGCTAGTGTAAAAACGCACACGCACGAAACGTGCTGAACACGGAGATACTCCGTGTGCGGTACGTGCAGGCACGGACCCATAGACTAAAGCGGGTCCGTGCCTGCGTGCTGCCGGCCAAAAACAGACATGTTGTCCGAGTATAAAAGCGCACACACGTACTTACCACACGGACACACGTTCTGTGTGATTTTACGTGTGTGTGCCATCTACCATAGAATAACATGGGTCTCCGTGTGTACGTGTCTCCGGTACGTGCAAATACGTACAAATTAAACGGATGTGTGTTGCGGGTCACACAGATACTGAGGTAAAAACGCACCAATAATGAACATGTGCTCATGACCTTAGCTTAAGTTCACACAGGGTGTTTTTCTTTATGCAGCAAAATCTGAGCAAAAGCTACAGCTTGTTATTAGCATGTATTTACATTAAACCAATGGAAAAAAACCTGCGAAACTGCCCTATGTGAACACAGCTTAACAAATACGGTAACAAAAACTCTAAAGCTATGTGCGCACGTTGCGTTCTCTGCAGTGCAGAAAAGCACGCACCCTCTGGCAGACTGGACAAATGTAAACACTGCGTTTTTAAAATAAAATGCATCCACAACTGTGATACCAATGTGATATGACTGAAGTATGAATTTGATTAGATAGGGATCATAATCAAAAGATAGGAGTGATCCCAGATATTATTTGACCTATCAATAATTCAGTATCAAAGAGATGTCCTTTGGAGGGCCAATATGATGACCAAGGAATACATGTCAACCAGGTTTTGAAGCAGTTTTTAGATAATAAGGAAGTAACATTTACAGTTCCACTTGCCGGAAACTTGTGGTTAGCTTAAAGACCGGTTTAAGGAAGCTTGCATATGAAATTTACGGCTCATTGCAATATTTCACTAACACTATGGTCAAACTGTGGTCGGACAGTTGTCAACTGGCAGGATGTGCAGGAAATGTGCAGGAAGCAAACGGTGCCCCCAGCAGTTTGTGGTCAAGTTACATGAACATGACTCAGCTGTCACATGCTGGTGACCATTTAAACACAACCTACAATGTTTTCCTATAAAAATACACCAGACTCGCTTAATGTTAGGGAAACCTTCCAGGACATTGAAGTGTACGTACGCACTGTTCCTGTGATGCAAGATGCCATGTTGATTCCTTATCATTAACTCGAGTTCCCTCCGATGTGAAAGGATTGCTACAACATAACGGTAATGTTGATGCATATTTCTGTTATTGTATAAGTTTCTATGACTATAGTTCTTATGCCTATGTACCATTGACTATATATATTCATGTGCTATTAAAATAAATAGTATCTTGCTATAAAGAATATTAGTATTCGTGCCTGATTAGGATATCAGTGAGCGCTTCGTAAGTACGGGCTTTCAGCCCCCTTTTTAGTATAATTTAGCAAGACAACAACACATGCTTTTTGGATGCTTTTTCCATGCATTTTACATGCGTTTTGGATGCATTTTTGTCAGTGAGTTCCCCTGGCAATTCAGCTCTGCTACATGCCAGGTCGGGCGATGAGAATGAACTCGGGTAAACTTCATACTTCATTGTCATACTGCGGCTCTGTCTGTGCCGTGTCCTGATTATCATCTTCCCCGCACACATCCTGACATTACCGCCTACATCCCGACATTACCGCCGACATCCCCGCACATATCCCGACATTACCGCCGACATCCCCGCATACATCCCGACATTACTGCCTACATCCCCGCACACATCCCGACATTACTGCCTACATCCCCGCACACATCCCGACATTACTGCCGACATCCCCGCACATATCCCGACATTACCGCCGACATCCCCGCACATATCCCTACATTACCGCCGACATCCCCGCATACATCCCGACATTACCGCCGACATCCCCGCACACATCCCAACATTACTGCCTTCATCCCCGCACACATCCCGACATTACTGCCGACATCCCCGCACATATCCCGACATTACCGCCGACATCCCCGCACATATCCCTACATTACCGCCGACATCCCCGCACATATCCCTACATTACTGCCTACATCCCCGCACACATCCAGACATTACTGCCGACATTCCCGCACACATCCCGACATTACTGCCGACATCCCCGCACACATCCCGACATTACTGCCGGCTGACAGCCGACACAGACAAAGTCGCACGATGAGAATGAACTCGGGTGAACTTCACCCGACTTCATTGTCATCCCACGGCTCTGTCTGTGTGTGGCAGCCTGATTAGCGGTCACCCGTGAAGGACTCACCGGTGACCGCTAATCCCCTAAGTGACTGCAGTGAGCAGCGCGATTATAGCTGCCGTCACTCAGGTTACCCGCGGCTAGCTGGATTCCTCCACCCGAGACCGCAACTCACCTGTGACTTAATCGCTGACAGCGCGGCTCACTTCAGTCACTTGGGCGACTTGCTGTCACAGTTGGAGGATCCAGTGGTGGCCGTGAGTAACGTCATCGCTGATCGCGCGGCTCACCTTAGTTGCTGCATGGATCTGTCCGGAGCGGTAGTGTTCTACTGCCGCTCTTGTCAGCTTCATGTAGCAGAGCTGGATGCGTCGCGGGACCTCCGTGGATTACGTCGGACCTGGAGGGGTATTTGAGGCTTTTAATAAAGTGGTGAAAGAGGGTGGGTTTTTTTTGTCTTTTATTCCAAATAAAGGATTTTTTGGATGTGTGTGTTTATTTTCTTTAACTTACAGGTTAATCATGGAAGGTATCTCGAGGAGACGCCTGCCATAATTAACCCCTTATTACCCCGATTGCCACCGCACCAGGACAATTCGGGATGAGCTGGGAAAAGTCCCAGGACTGTCGCATATAATGGATGCGGCAATTCCGGGCGGCTGCTGGCTGATATAGTTAGGCTTAGGGGCTCCCCATAACGTGCCGCTCGCCATCCTGAGAATACCAGCCTTCAGCCGTGTGGCTTTATCTTGGCTGGTATCAAGATTAGGGGGACCGCACGCCGTTTTTTTTTAATTATTTATTTATTTATTTTACTGCACTATATAGACCCGCCCACCGGTGGCTGTGATTGGTTGCAGTGAGACATCTGTCACTCAGCGTGGGGGCGTGTCTGACTGCAACCAATCATAAGCGCCAGTGGGCGGGGGAAGCAGGGAATACAAGATTGAATAATAAGCGGCCGGCTTTTTCAAAAGCAGGAGAAGCCGCGGAGGGGTGTGACAGCCGTGCAGCGCCCCGCCGATGTTCGGTCAGTGATCGGTGAGTATGAGAGAGTAGGGAGAGGGATAGACCGACAGAGAGAAAGACCGACAGACAGAGAGAGACCGACATTGCAACCAAAATGCACAAAAGAAGTGACATGTTGCTTTTTAGAACGCAGCGTCTTGGCAGCAGCCAAAACGCTGCGTTCTAAAACGCAACGTGCGCATGGAATTTGCACAATCTTCATAGATTGTGCTCAGGACGCATGCAGTTACGCTGCAGTGCAATACACAGCGTAACTGCATGCAAATACGCAACGTGCGCACATAGCCTAATACTGAACATGTGCATGAGGCCTTGGAGCCATGTGCACACATTGAGTATTTGGTGAGTTCATTACCTCATTATTTGTAATGCATTGCCTGCACGTTCAGCATTTAGTGACTTTTCTACCTCCGTATTTAAAAACCCCCTCAACAAATACCGACTGTGTGCACACGGTCTTATTGTAGTAGTGAAAACATATATGGGGTATGGGATTGGTGTGGGCAGTTGTCCCCGGCCTGCACTCTGTGTGTGCCCCTCCATTATATCCACTACATACATCATGATACATGCAGAATATCCTGATGGAGGGGCACACAGTATGTGGAGTCAGACATTGGAAATATCCAAGATGGAGGGCGGGCCAGTGGGGCACAGTATGCTGGGGTGTGTCACCCATGCAGTTTCAATCCTCTATTCCCAATCTATGCATACACAGTGGATGTATTGGGAATGGAGACCTGAAACTACATAGATCAGATGCCCCAGAACACTTTGATAGAAGACACCCTCGTCCCTCTCCTTTCACATAGTGTGCCGCCATTGCCCCCCCTTTCACATAGTGTGCTGCCGTTGCCTGCTGCTATTGAACAGGTCGTCAGGCACCTCCACAGAACAGGTCACCGGTCCGTCTCCATTCTTCTAGCTGCTGGACTCCAGCGTGGCCTGCAACAATGCCATCTGCCGTCACCATTACAGAGGACGCTCCTCTTCAGCAGACAGGTGGCCGGGATTCCCTCAACCGCGCCGCACCCTGTATGTTGCTAGTACGTCCTGCCCAGGGCTGCCACCAGGAATTTTAGAGCCTCATACTGCCAACATTTTCGGGGCCCCTTCAGACTCCGCCTCCACCACAGCTCCGCCTCTACCCCCCAAAACTTCAGCAATATAAAAAAGTTGTTTCCAGCATCACGTCCAAGAAATAAGGTTAAAAAACAAATTTTTATTCCATAAGGGTAAAACCAGCACTAGGCTGGATGGACGTCCATGAAGTATAAAACAATGTCTGATGCGTTTCACACCTAAAAGAGGTTCTTAGACTTAGACATATCCTGCTGGATTTGCACAAGTAAGTTATAGAATAAAATTGTTTTTTACCCTTATTTCTTGGACGTGATTCTGGAAACAACTTTTTCTATTGCCGGACTTTGCCTCTCTGAACATGGAGCTGCCCTCCTCGCACCGTTTTCCAGAGAAAGGACCCAGGTGATGCATTTACAGGGTGGGCTCAGATCCTCCTCTGCATACTTATCTCCAACCTTCCACAGTCCCTCCATCACTCTTGGAAAATCTCCAATTCTGCAAACAGTCCTCATCAATCAAAACATTAACCGCTAGTCGTCATTCTGACAGCCTGAAAAAAGCTGCATGCGCCGTTTTCCAGGACATCAAAATGACAAGTCCAAGACAGAATCGTCAGCCATGTGCGTATATCTAATATATAAAGCTCTGTGTATATATGTGTGTGTGTGTGTGTGTGTGCTCACATGCGTGCGTGTCCCTTAAAGGAATCTGCACCATTACATTTACAATCACGATATTTTGCACAGACGCCCCATTTGACTCAGGGAATGTCAGACTACGTTTTGAGGGGAAAAATTAACCCCATGCTTTACAGTTATTTGCCAAAAAACCTGCTTACATTAAAGTCAATGGAGCTGTGATTGGTTGCTATAGGCAACGAAAGACATTCTTAAGGCCACTTTACACACAGAGATAAATTTGCGGCAGATCTGTGGTTGCAGTGAAATTGTGGACAATCAGTGACAGGTTTGTGGCTGTGTACAAATGGAACAATATGTCCATGATTTCACTGCAACCACAGATCTGCCAAAGCTTTATCTCTGTGTGTAAAGTGGCCTTTAGTATAAGAAGCTTATGTGTGAGGTAGTGTGATTTCTGTGGAGAGACATATAGAGACTGTCAGAGAGACAAAGAGAGAGAGACACAGAGAAAGAGACAGCCAGCCAGGGAGAGAAAGACAGCCAGCCAAGGAGAGAAAGAGACAGCCAGCCAAGGAGAGAAAGAGACAGCCAGCCAAGGAGAGAAAGAGACAGCCAGCCAAGGAGAGAAAGAGACAGCCAGCCAAGGAGAGAAAGAGACAGCCAGCCAAGGAGAGAAAGGGACAGCACAGAACACAGGGGGGGCACAGATCACTGGGGAGACTGGGGGGCACAGATCACTGGGGAGCCTGGGGGGGGGGGGGGGCAGAACACTGGGGGGGCACAGATCACTGGGGAGACTGGGGGGCACAGAACACTGGGGGGGGGCACAGATCACTGGGGAGACTGGGGGGCACAGAACACTGGGGGGGCACAGATCACTGGGGAGACTGTGGGAGGACAGATCACTGGGGAGAAAGGGGCACAGAGCACTGGGGAGACGGGGGGGGCACAGATCACTAGGGGGGCATAGATCACTGGTGAGACTCGGGGGAGGCACAGAACATTGGGGGCACAGATCACTTGGGAGACTGGGGGGGGCACAGAACACTGGGGGGGCACAGATCACTGGCGAGACTGTGGGAGGACAGATCACTGGGGAGAAAGGGGCACAGATCTCTAGGGGGGCATAGATCACTGGGGAGACTGGGGGGGGCACAGAACACTGGAGGGGCACAGATCACTGGGGAGACTGGGGGGGAGGCACAGAACACTAGGGGGGGGCACAGATCACTAGGGAGACTGTGGGGGCACAGATCACTGGGGAGAAAGAGGGGCACAGAGCACTGGAGGTACAGAGCGCTGGGGGCACAGGCAGACCCGGATGAGCTTGGAGGTAGTTAGAGAACTGGGGGAGGCTGGGATCACTGAGCACTGGAGGTGGCTGCGGGCACGGAGGGCTCTGCCGCCAGGCACAGAGAGGAGCAGCCGCCGCCGGGCACAGAGAGCCGCCGGGCACGGAGCCGCCGGGCACAGGGAGCCGCCGGGCACAGGGAGCCGCCGCCGCAACCGCCGGGCACAGGGAGCCGCCGCAACCGCCGGGCACAGGGAGCCACCGCCGCTGGGAACAGAGCGCTGCCGGCACACAAAGACCTGGGGGATGATTGGCAGTCAATCCTCTCCTTTTGATTTTAGCACTCCTCATGCCGACCCCACCTACAAAATACGTCCTCACGTAGGCAGTGCCAACGTAGGGACGTAGTCTTTCAGGTATAGGAAATGCAGCGTTCAGCATTGAATGCGCTGTGTGGGCTTTTAAAAGGCCAGCAGCCAGTAAGATGCGGCTACCGCCCCAGCACTGCAATCCCCGGGAATCAGCCCGGGGGCCGCAGAAAAAGTCGTCGCGGGCCGGAGGTTTACCACCCCTGCATTATACACTTCACATGTACAGGGCAGCCACCAGTGGGTGCACAGTGTATTATAGTCTTCACATGTACAGGGCATCCACCAGGGGGTGCACCGTGTATTTTATACTGCACATGTACAGGGCAGTCACCAGGGGGTGCACCATGTATTATATACTTCACATGTAAAGAGCATCAACCATGGGGTGCACCGTGTATTATACACTTCACATGTACAGGGCAGCCACCAGGGGGTGCACCGTGTATTATACACTTCACATGTACAGGGCAGCCAACAGGGGGTGCACTGTGTATTACACACTTCACATGTATAGGACAGATACCAGGGGGTGCACCGTGTATTATACACTTCATATGTACAGGGCAGCCACCAGGGGGTGCACCGTGTATTATACACATCACATGTACAGGGCAGCCACCAGGGGGTGCACCAGGTATTATACACTTCACATGTACAGGGCAGCCACCAGGAGGTGCACCGTGAATTATACACTTCCCCTGCTGACTGCCCTGTACATGTGATGCACCAGGTATTATGCACTTCACATGTACAGAGCATCCACCAGGGGGTTCACCGTGTATTATACACTTCACATGTACAGGGCAGCCACCAGGGGGTACAACGTGTATTATACACTTCACATGTACAGGGCAGCCACAAGGGGTGCACCGTGTATTATACTCTTCACATGTACAGAGCATCCACCAGGGGTGCACCGTGTATTATACACTTCACATATACAGGGCAGCCACCAGGGGGTGCACCGTGTACTATACACTCCACATGTACAGGGAAGCCTCCAGGGGTGCACAGTGTATTATAGACTTTACATGTACAGGGCATCCACCAGGGGATGCACCATGTATTATACACTTCACATGTACAGGGTAACCACCAGGCAGTGCACCGTGTATTATACACTTCCCCTGCTGACTGCCCTGTACATGTGATACACCGTGTATTATACACTCCACATCTACAGGGCAGGCACCAGGGGGTGCACCGTGTATTATACACTTCACATGTACAGGGCAGCCACCAGGGGGTGCACTATGTATTATACACTTCACATGTACAGGGCAGCCACCAGGGGTTGCACCGTGTATTATAGACTTCCCCTGCTGACTGCCCTGTACATGTGATGCACCATGTATTATGCACTTCACATGTACAGGGCAGCCACCAGGAGATGCACCATGTATTATACAATTCACATGTACAGGGCAGCAATCAAGGGGTGCACCGTGTACTATACACTTCACATGTACAGGGCAACCACCAGAGGGTGCACCGTGTATTATACACTTACCCTTCTGACTGCCCTGTACATGTGATGCACCATGTATTATGCACTTCACATGTACAGGGCATCCACCAGGGGGTTCACCGTGTATTATACACTTCACATGTACAGGGCAGCCACTAGGGGGTGCACCGTGTACTATACACTCCACATGTACAGGGCAGCCACCAGGGGGTGCACCGTGTATTATGTACATGGCAGTCAGCAGGGGAAGTGTATAATACACGGTGCACCCCCTGGTGGCTGCCCTGTACATGTGGAGTGTATAGTACACGGTGCATCACATGTACAGGGCAGCCACCAGGGGGTGCACTGTGTATTATACACTTCACATGTACAGGGCAACCACCAGAGGTTGCACCATGTATTATACAATTCACATGTACAGGGCATCCACCAGGGGGTTCACCGTGTACTATACACTCCACATGTACAGGGCAGCCACCAGGGGGTGCACCGTGTATTATACACTTCCCCTGCTGACTGCCCTGTACATGTGATGCACCGTGTATTATACACTCCACATATACAGGAGAGCCACCAGGGGGTGCACCATGTATTATACACTTCACATGTACAGGGCAGCCACCAGGGGGTGCACCGTGTATTATACTCTTCACATTTACAGGGCAGCCACCAGGGGTGCACCGTGTATTATATACTTCACATGTACAGAGCATCCACCAGGGGTGCACCGTGTATTATACACTCCACATGTACAGGGCATCCACCAGGGGATGCACCATGTATTATACACTTCACATGTACAGGGCAGTCAGCAGGGGATGCTCCGTATATTATACACTTCACATGTACAGGGCAGCCACCAGGGGGTGCACCGTGTACTATACAGTTCACATGTACAGGGCAGCCACCAGGGGGTGCACCGTATATTGGATACTTCACAAGTACAGGTCAGCCACCAGGGGGTGCACCGTGTATTATACACTGCAAATGTACAGGGCAGTCAGCAGGGGATGCATCGTGTATTATACACTTCACATGTACAGGGCAGTCACCAGGGGTGCATTGTGTATTATACACTTCACATGTACAGGGCATCCACCAGCGGGTGCACCATGTATTATATGCTTCACATGTACAGGGCAGCCACCAGGGGGTGCACCATGTATTATATAATTCACATGTACAGGGCAGCCACCAGGGGGTGCACTGTATATTATAGTCTTCACATGTACAGGGCAGCCACCAGGGGGTGCACCGTATATTGTATACTTCACATGTACAGGGCAGCCACCAGGGGTGCACCGTATATTGTATACTTCACATGTACAGGGCAGCCACCAGGGGGTGCACCATGTATTATATAATTCACATGTACAGGGCATCCACCAGGGGGTGCACCGTATATTATAGTCTTCACATGTACAGGGCAGCCACCAGGGGGTGTACCGTGTATTATACACTTCACATGTACAGGGCAGCCACCAGGGGTGCACTGTGTATTATACACTTCACATGTACAGGGCAGCCACCAGGTGGTGCACCGTATATTGTATACTTCACATGCACACGGCAGCCACCAGGGGTGCACCGTGTATTATACTCTTCAAACGTACAGGGCAGCCACCAGGGGTGCATCGTGTATTATACTCATCACACGTACAGAGCAGCCACCAGTGGGTGCACCGTGTATTATATACTTCACATGTACAGAGAATCCACCAGGAGTGCACCGTGTATTATACACTTCACATGTACAGGGCAGCCACCAGAAGGTGCACCATGAACTATACACTCCACATGTACAGGGTAGCCACCAGGGGGTGCACAGTGTATTATACACTTCACATGTACAGGGCAGCCACCAGGGGATGCACTGTGTACTATACACTCCACATTTACAGGGTAGCCACCAGGGGATGCACTGTGTACTATACACTCCACATGTACAGGGCAGCCACCAGAAGGTGCACCATGTACTATACACTCCACATGTACAGGGCAGCCACCAGGGGTGCAACGTGTATTATAGACTTCACATGTACAGGGCAGCCACCAGGGGTGCACCGTGTATTATACTCTTCACATGTACAGGGCAGCCTCCAGGGGATGCACCATGTATTATACACTTCACATGTACAGGGCAGTCAGCAGGGGATGCTCCGTATATTATACACTTCACATGTCAGAGATTTTGAGATGCAAGCATACAATATGAAGGAGCGCTTCCATAACAGGGGTTACCCAGCTGTCACTGTAGAACAAGCATATCAACAAGCTAGGGGCAGGAATAGGAGAAATTTACTCACACACAAAGCAAGAGAGGACAAAAAAGACATCACAAGATTGATAGACACTTATGATGACCAAAATGGGAAAGTTATGGAAATATTAAGACGACACTGGCCCATACTTAAGGCCGATCCTGACATCTGTGAGTCAATCTCTGAAAATCCAAGTGTAACTTTTAGGAGGGGCAAGTCCATCAAGGATCACATAACCCATAGCCACTTCACACGGCCAAAAGGCACAGGCACTTGGCTAGAAAGAAGACCTGTAGGAACATTCAGATGCGGGAGGTGCACCTATTGTCCCTACATTAACCAAACCAAAACCTTTCTTAACCATAAAACCAACAGAACCTTTAGGCTCAGGGACTTTGCAAACTGTAGAACTGAAGGAATGGTTTACCTCTGCACTTGCACCTGTCCTTTGGGATATGTTGGGAAGACCAAAAGACAACTACGAATAAGAATTGGAGAGCACGTATGCATAAAAGAGATACAGCGATAGCTAGGCATGTCAATAATACTCATGGAGGTGACCCAAAGAGTGTATCTTTTCAGGCAATTGAGGTGATCCCTAAGCCTCTCAGGAAAGGAGACTGGGATAGAAAAATACTTCAACGGGAGGCGAGATGGACTTTCCTCCTGGATTCGGTCTCCCCTGGTGGTCTCAATGAGATTATCAGTTTTCATAGCTTTATTTAACTAATCTAGTCTAGCCCCTTTTAAAACTGTTACTGATAGGATAAGGTTTTTTTAGCATATACTACATGCTCCGCACATGGTCATTGTTTACCATCTAATATATCTTTTTTGAGACTGCACAAGCCGATAAGCTAAACCTACTATTATAGCACACACATTTATTATGGACGCACTAATATTTTCCTAAATGAAGAAATTTCATGTTTGATATCCCTCGAGGTACATTGGCAATTACATACCCTGGCTTCATCAATGGGTATAAATACGCCTATAGGCCTTTCTGTCCCCTATCAATATGGTAACCTCTTTACCCTTATGAGGTATGTTTTTAAGAGGTAATTGTTTAAGGAGGTAAACTATGCCACCTGTTGGAACTCTCATTCTGATATGAGCCCTTAATGACCCATATAGGGTCCCCTTTACCTCACTACTTAATCCTAAAATATACGGTTATATATCTATAAACGTAACAACATTACACTAGAATGTACTACGTATTATGCCTATAAACGTGGGGATTTATTATACCCTTCTTTATACACCCATATAGACCTAGCACAGCTTGTGCAATTGAACCCTGCACCACACTCTAAATATGGTAGTGATCACTGTCTTAATCCTGTGCTTATAATATAGATGTGGAGGAAATCAATGCCCCTGCTATAGTCTAGCACTACCAATTGCGCATATAGTGTGAGCCCTATATATCATCCCCTCCTCTGTATGGTCTGATACTGACGTGTCTTTGGAACGCAGATGCGTTCCACACCACGTATAGTATTGGAGTAGGTGGATCCTTAAACACCGCCCCGGACAGATCACATGATATGATCTGTGACACGTGCATGAAGGAATGCCGATACGTCACTTCCGGCCACGGGGCACTTCCGGCCTATGACGGAGGGAGTTACCTCCGCGATTCTTTTACTAATAGGCCTGCAGACCGTTTCGGTCAGTAGTCTGGACAGCAGCCACAGACAGAGGACGGCACGGATCACCTGTGAGCTCCCAGTGTGTTAGTTGTCCGTGCGTCCCGCCAAGCGCTGATCAGGGATGCACATAACGTATCTGCATCCCTGCTCAATTTTTGGCGTGACTTTTTTTTCCGTATCCGCAACACTTTTTGTATCCCATCCGTCCGTGCGTCCCGCCGAGCGCTAATCAGGGATGCACATAACTGATCGGCATCCCTGCTCAATTTTTGGCGTGACTTTTTTCCGTATCTGCGACACTTTTTGTATCGCATCCGTCCGTGCATCCCGCCAAGCGCTGATCAGGGATGCACATAACGGATCTGCATCCATGGTCAATTTTTGGCGTGACTTTTTTTTTTTACGTATCCCCGATGCTTTTTGTATCGCATCCGACTGTGCGTCCTGCAGCGGCCGATCAGTGCACTGCGTCTGTGCGTTTGAAAAATCAAATGGCGCTCCTTCTCTTCTGAGCCCCGCCATTTGCCCAAACAATTACTTTCCACCACATGTGAGGTATCTACGTACTCAGGAAAAATTGCACAATACATTTTATGCTGCATTTTTTCCTGATAGCCTTGTGAAAAAAAAGCTACCTAGTTGAAGCAACCGTTTTGTGGTAAAAAAAACAATTTTTTCTTTTCACGGCTCAACGCTATGAACTTCTGTGAAGCCCCCAGGTGTTCAAAGTGCTCACCAAACATCTAGAAAAATTATATGAGGGCTCTAGTTTCCAAAATGGGGTCACTTGTGGGGGAGCTCCATTGTTTAGGCACCTCAGGGGGTCTTCAAACCCCACATGGCGTCCGCTAATGAGTGCAGCTAATTTTGCACTCATAAATTCAAATGGCGCTCCTTCCCTTCCGAGCTCTGCCGTGCGCCCAAACAATTGATTTTTACCACATATGGGGTATCAGCGTACTCAGGAGAACATGCACAATAAATTGTATTGTTCACTTTCTCTTTTCTCCCTTGTAAAAATGAAAATTTTATGGCTAAAGTAAAATTTTTGTGTTAAAAAGTAAAATTTTCATTTTTTTCTTCCACATTGCCTTGGTTCCTGTGAAGCACCTAAAGGGTTAATAAACTTATTGGATGTGGTTTTGAGCAGTGTGAGGGGTGCAGTTTTTAGAATGGGGTCACTTTTGGGTATTTTCTGTCACCTCGGTCTCTCAAAGTCACTTCAAATGTGATGTGGTACCTAAAAAAAATTATTTTGTAAATTTTGTTGGAAAAATGAGAAATTGCTGATGACCTTTGACCCGTTCTAACTTCCTAACGAAAAAAAAATTTGTTTCGAAAATTGCGCTGATGTAAAGTAGACAAGTGGGAAATGTTATTTAGTAACTATTTTGTTTGACATATCTCTCAGATTTATGGGCATAAATTTTCAAAGTTTAAAAATTGCGAAATTTTCAAAATTTTCGCAAAATTTCCTAAATTTTCACAAATAAACGCAAAAAATATCGGCCTAAATTTAACACTGACATGAAGAACAATATGTCACGAAAAAACAATCTCAGAATCGCCAGGATCCGTTGAAGCGTTCCAGAGTTATAACCTGTCAAAGTGACACTGGTCAGAATTGCCAAAAAACTGGCCTTGTCATTAGGGTGTTTTAGTGGCCGGGGGTGAAGGGGTTAATATATGAAATTTAATAAAACATTTTTATGAGAGTAGTCATAGTAGTGGTGTTTTACACTTCACATGTACAGGGCAGCGACCAGGGGTGCACCGTGTATTATACACTTCACATGTACAGGGCATCCACCAGGGGGTGCACCGTGTATTATACACTTCACATGTACAGGGCAGCCACCAGGGGGTGCACCATGTATTATACACTTCACATGTACAGGGCAGCCACCAGGGGATGCACCATGTATTATACACTTCACATGTACAGGGCAGCCACCAGGGGTGCACCGTGTATTATATACTTCACATGTACAGGGCAGCCACCAGGGGATGCACCATGTATTATACACTTCACATGTACAGGGCAGCGACCAGGGGGTGCACCGTGTATTATACACTTACCCTTCTGACTGCCCTGTACATGTGATGCACCGTGTATTATACACTCCACATGTACAGGGCATCCACCAGGGGGGCACCGTGTATTATACACTTCACATGTACAGGGCAGTCAGCAGGGGATGCACCGTATATTATACACTTACCCTTCTGACTGCCCTGTACATATGATGCACCATATTTTATGCAATTCACATGTACAGGGCAGCCACCAGGGGGTGCACCGTGGATTAAACACTTCACATGTACAGGGCATCCACCAGGGGTGCACAGTGTATTAGTCACTTCCCCTGCTGACTGCCCTGTACATGTGATGCACCGTGTATTATACACTCCACATGTACAGGGCAGCCACCAGGGGGTGCACCGTGTATTATACACTTCACATGTACAGGGCAGCCACCAGGGAATGCACCATGTATTGTACACTTCACATGTACAGGGCAGTCAGCAGGGGATGCACCGTATATTATACACTTCACATGTACAGGGCATCCACTAGGGGTGCACCGTGTATTAGTCACTTCCCCTGCTGACTATCCTGTACATGTGATGCACCGTGTATTATATACTTCACATGTACAGGGCATCCACAAGGGGGTTCACCGAGTATTATACACTTCACATGTACAGGGTAGCCACCAGGGGGTGCACCGTGTATTATACACTTACCCTTCTGACTGCACTGTACATGTGATGCACCGTGTATTATACACTCCACATGTACAGGGCATCCACCAGGGAGTTCACCGTGTATTATACACTTCACATGTACAGGGCAGCCACCAGGGGGTGCACGGTGTATTATATACTTCACATGTACAGGGCAGCCACCAGGGGGATGCACCATGTATTATACACTTCACATGTACAGGGCAGCCACCAGGGGGTGCACCGTGTATTATACACTTCACATGTACAGGGCAGCCACCAGGGGATGCACCATGTATTATACACTTCACATGTACAGGGCAGCCACCAGGGGTGCACCGTGTATTATATACTTCACATGTACAGGGCAGCCACCAGGGGATGCACCATGTATTATACACTTCACATGTACAGGGCAGCGACCAGGGGGTGCACCGTGTATTATACACTTCACATATACAGGGCAGCGACCAGGGGGTGCACCGTGTATTATACACTTACCCTTCTGACTGCCCTGTACATGTGATGCACCGTGTATTATACACTCCACATGTACAGGGCATCCACCAGGGGGGCACCGTGTATTATACACTTCACATGTACAGGGCAGTCAGCAGGGGATGCACCGTATATTATACACTTACCCTTCTGACTGCCCTGTACATATGATGCACCATATTTTATGCAATTCACATGTACAGGGCAGCCACCAGGGGGTGCACCGTGGATTAAACACTTCACATGTACAGGGCATCCACCAGGGGTGCACAGTGTATTAGTCACTTCCCCTGCTGACTGCCCTGTACATGTGATGCACCGTGTATTATACACTCCACATGTACAGGGCAGCCACCAGGGGGTGCACCGTGTATTATACACTTCACATGTACAGGGCAGCCACCAGGGAATGCACCATGTATTGTACACTTCACATGTACAGGGCAGTCAGCAGGGGATGCACCGTATATTATACACTTCACATGTACAGGGCATCCACTAGGGGTGCACCGTGTATTAGTCACTTCCCCTGCTGACTATCCTGTACATGTGATGCACCGTGTATTATATACTTCACATGTACAGGGCATCCACCAGGGGGTTCACCGAGTATTATACACTTCACATGTACAGGGTAGCCACCAGGGGGTGCACCGTGTATTATACACTTACCCTTCTGACTGCACTGTACATGTGATGCACCGTGTATTATACACTCCACATGTACAGGGCATCCACCAGGGAGTTCACCGTGTATTATACACTTCACATGTACAGGGCAGCCACCAGGGGGTGCACGGTGTATTATATACTTCACATGTACAGGGCAGCCACCAGGGGGATGCACCATGTATTATACACTTCAGATGTACAGAGCAGCCGCCAGGGGGTGCACCGTGTATTATATACTTCACATGTACAGGGCAGCCACCAGGGGGTGCACCGTGTATTATACACTTCACATGTACAGGGCAGCCACCAGGGGGTGCACCGTGTATTATACACTTCACATGTACAGGGCAGCCACCAGGGGGTGCACCGTGTACTATACACTCCACAAGTACAGGGCAGCCACCAGGGGATGCACCATGTATTATACACTTCACATGTACAGGGCAGCCACCAGGGGTGCACCGTGTATTATATACTTCACATGTACAGGGCAGCCACCAGGGGTGCACCGTGTATTATATACTTCACATGTACAGAGCATCCACCAGGGGGTGCACCGTGTACTATACACTCCACATGTACAGGGTAGCCACAAGGGGGTGCACCGTGTATTATACACTTCCCTTGCTGACTGCCCTGTACATGTGATGCACCGTGTATTATACACTCCACATGTACAGGGCAGCCACCAGAGGGTGCACCGTGTATTATACACTTCACATGTACAGGGCAGCCACCAGGGGGTGCACCATGTATTATACACTCCACATGTACAGGGCAGCCACCAGGGGTGCACCATGTATTATACACTTCACATGTACAGGGCAGCCACCAGGGGTGCACCGTGTATTATACACTTACCCTTCTGACTGCCCTGTACATATGATGCACCATGTATTATGCACTTCACATGTACAGGGAAGCCACCAGGGGGGCACCGTGTATTATACACTTCACATGTACAGGGTAGCCACCAGGGGGTGCAACGTGTATTATACACTTCCCCTGCTGACTGTCCCATACATGTGATGCACCGTGTATTATACACTCCACATGTACAGGGCAGCCACCTGGGGGTGCACCGTGTATTATACTCTTCACATATACAGGGCAGCCACCAGGGGGTGCACCGTGTATTATATACTCCACATGTACAGGGCAGCCACCAGGGGGTGCACCGTGTATTATACTCTTCACATGTACATGGCATCCACCAGGGGTGCACCGTGTATTATACACCCCACATGTACAGGGTAGCCACCAGGGGGTGAACCGTGTATTATACACTTCCCCTGCTGACTGCCCTGTACATTTGATGCACCATGTATTATACACTCCACATGTACAGGGCAGCAACCAGGGGGTGCACCGTTTATTATACACTTCACATGTACAGGGCATCCACCAGGGGATGCACCATGTATTATACTCTTCACATGTACAGGGCAGCCACCAGGGGTGCACCGTGTATTATACTCTTCACATGTACAGGGCAGCCACCAGGGGTGCACCGTGTATTAGTCACTTCCCCTGCTGACTGTCCTGTACATGTGATGCACCGTGTATTGAATACTTCACATGTACAGGGCAGTCAGCAGGGGATGCACCGTATATTATATACTTCACATGTACAGGGCATCCACCAGGGGGTTCACCGAGTATTATACACTTCACATGTACAGGGTAGCCACGAGGGGGTGCACTGTGTATTATACACTTCCCCTGCTGACTGCCCTGTACATGTGATGCACCGTGTATTATACACTCCACATGTACAGGGCAGCCACCAGGGAGTGCACCGTGTATTATACACTTCACATGTACAGGGCAGCCACCAGGGGGTGCACCATGTATTATACACTTCACATGTACAGGGCAGCCACCAGGGGGTGCACCATGTATTATACTCTTCACATGTACAGGGCAGCCACCAGGGGTGCACTGTGTATTATATACTTCACATGTACAGAGAATCCACCAGGGGTGCACCGTGTATTATATACTTCACATGTACAGGGCATCCACCAGGGGGTGCACCGTGCATTATACACTTCACATGTACAGGGCAGCCACCAGGGGATGCATCATGTATTATACACCTCACATGTACAGGGCAGCCACCAGGGGATGCACCATGCATTGTACACTTCACATGTACAGGGCAGTCAGCAGGGGATGCACCGTATATTATACACTTCACATGTACAGGGCATCCACCAGGGGTGCACCGTGTATTAGTCACTTCCCCTGCTGACTATCCTGTACATGTGATGCACCGTGTATTATATACTTCACATGTACAGGGCAGCCACCAGGGGATGCACCATGTATTGTACACTTCACATGTACAGGGCAGTCAGCAGGGGATGCACCGTATATTATACACTTCACATGTACAGGGCATCCACCAGGGGGTTCACCGAGTATTATACACTTCACATGTACAGGGCAGCGACCAGGGGGTGCACCGTGTATTATAGACTTCACATGTACAGGGCAGCCACCAGGGGATGCACCATGTATTATACTCTTCACATGTACAGGGCAGCCACCAGGGGGTGCACCGTGTATTATACACTCCACATGTACAGAGCATCCACCAGGGGTGCACCGTGTATTATACACTTCACATGTACAGGGCAGCCACCAGGGGGTGCTACGTGTATTATACTCTTCACATGTACAGGGCAGCCACCAGGGGTGCACCGTGTATTATATACTTCACATGTACAGAGCATCCACCAGGGGTGCACCGTGTATTATACACTTCACATGTACAGGGCAGTCACCAGGGGATGCACCATGTATTATACACTTCACATGTACAGGGCAGCCACCAGGGGGTGCACCGTGTACTATACACTCCACATGTACAGGGTAGCCACCAGGGGGTGCACCGTGTATTAGTCACTTCCCCTACTGACTGTCCTGTACATGTGATGCACCGTGTATTATATACTTCACATGTACATGGCAGTCACCAGGGGATGCACCATGTATTATACACTTCACATGTACAGGGCAATCAGCAGGGGATGCACCGTATATTATACACTTCACATGTACAGGGTAGCCACCAGGGGGTGCACCGTGTATTATACACTTCACATGTACAGGGCATCCACCAGGGGTGCACAGTGTAATAGTCACTTCCCCTGCTGACTGCCCTGTACATGTGATGCACCGTGTATTATACACTCCACATGTACAGGGCATCCACCAGGGGGTTCACCGTGTATTATACACTTCACATGTACAGGGCAGCCACCAGGGGGTGCACCGTGTATTATACTCTTCACATGTACAGGGCAGTCACCAGGGGTGCACCGTGTATTATACACTTCACATGTACAGGGCAGCCACCAGGGGGGGCACCGTGCATTATACACTTCCCCTGCTGACTGCCCTGTACATGTGATGCACCGTGTACTATACACTCCACATGTACAGGGCAGTCACCAGGGGGTGCACCGTGTATTATACACTTCACATGTACAGGGCAGCCACCAGGGGGTGCACCGTGTATTATAAACTCCACATGTACAGAGCATCCACCAGGGGTGCACCGTGTATTAGTCACTTCCCCTGCTGACTGCCCTGTACATGTGATGCACCGTGTATTATATACTTCACAGGTACAGGGCATCCACCAGGGGATGCACCATGTATTATACACTTCACATGTACAGGGCAGCCACCAGGGGTTGCACCATGTATTATACACTTCACATGTACAAGGCAGCAACAAGGGGGTGCACCGTGTACTATACACTTCACATGTACAGGGTAGCCACCAGGGGGGGCACCGTGTATTATACACTTCCCCTGCTGACTGCCCTGTACATGTGATGCACCGTATATTATACACTTCACATGTACAGGGCAGCCACCAGGGGTTCACCGTGTATTATACACTCCACATGTACAGGGCATCCACCAGGGGATGCACCATGTATTATACACTTCCCCTGCTGACTGCCCTGTACATGTGAGGCACCGTGTATTATACACTCCACATGTACAGGGCAGCCACCAGGGGGTGCACCGTGTATTATACTCTTCACATGTACAGGGCAGCCACCAGGGGTGCACCGTGTATTATATACTTCATATGTACAGAGATCCACCAGGGGTGCACCGTGTATTATATACTTCACATGTACAGGGCATCCACCAGTGGTGGACCGTGTATTAGTCACTTCCCCTGCTGACTGTCCTGTACATGTGATGCACCGTGTATTATATACTTCACATGTACAGGGCAATCAGCAGGGGATGCACCGTATATTATACACTTCACATGTACAGGGCATCCACCAGGGGATGCACCATGTATTATACACTTCACATGTACAGGGTAGCCACCAGGGGATGCACCGTATATTATACACTTCACATGTACAGGGCATCCACCAGGGGTGCACCGTGTATTAGTCATTTCCCCTGCTGACTGTCCTGTACATGTGATGCACCGTGTATTATATACTTCACATGTACAGGGCAGCCACCAGGGGTGCACCGTGTATTATATACTTCACATGTACAGAGCATCCACCAGGGGTGCACCGTGTATTATACACTTCACATGTACAGGGCAGTCACCAGGGGATGCACCATGTATTATACACTTCACATGTACAGGGCAGCCACCAGGGGGTGCACCGTGTACTATACACTCCACATGTACAGGGTAGCCACCAGGGGGTGCACCGTGTAATAGTCACTTCCCCTGCTGACTGCCCTGTACATGTGATGCACCGTGTATTATACACTCCACATGTACAGGGCATCCACCAGGGGGTTCACCGTGTATTATACACTTCACATGTACAGGGCAGCCACCAGGGGGTGCACCGTGTATTATACTCTTCACATGTACAGGGCAGTCACCAGGGGTGCACCGTGCATTATACACTTCCCCTGCTGACTGCCCTGTACATGTGATGCACCGTGTATTATACACTCCACATGTACAGGGCATCCACCAGGGGGTTCACCGTGTATTATACACTTCACATGTACATGGCATCCACCAGGGGGTGCACCGTGTATTATACACTTCACATGTACAGGGCAGCCACCAGGGGGGGCACCGTGCATTATACACTTCCCCTGCTGACTGCCCTGTACATGTGATGCACCGTGTACTATACACTCCACATGTACAGGGCAGTCACCAGGGGGTGCACCGTGTATTATACACTCCACATGTACAGGGCATCCACCAGGGGTGCACCGTGGATTATACACTTCACATGTACAGAGCATCCACCAGGGGTGCACCGTGTATTAGTCACTTCCCCTGCTGACTGCCCTGTACATGTGATGCACCGTGTATTATATACTTCACAGGTACAGGGCAGTCGCCAGGGGGTGCACTGTGTATTGTACACTTCACATGTACAGGGCATCCACCAGGGGATGCACCATGTATTATACACTTCACATGTACAGGGCAGCCACCAGGGGTTGCACCATGTATTATACACTTCACATGTACAAGGCAGCAACAAGGGGGTGCACCGTGTACTATACACTTCACATGTACAGGGTAGCCACCAGGGGGGGCACCGTGTATTATACACTTCCCCTGCTGACTGCCCTGTACATGTGATGCACCGTATATTATACACTTCACATGTACAGGGCAGTCAGCAGGGGATGCTCCGTATATTATACACTTCACATGTACAGGGCAGCCACCAGGGGTTCACCGTGTATTATACACTCCACATGTACAGGGCATCCACCAGGGGATGCACCATGTATTATACACTTCCCCTGCTGACTGCCCTGTACATGTGATGCACCGTGTATTATACACTCCACATGTACAGGGCAGCCACCAGGGGGTGCACCGTGTATTATACTCTTCACATGTACAGGGCAGCCACCAGGGGTGCACCGTGTATTATATACTTCATATGTACAGAGATCCACCAGGGGTGCACCGTGTATTATATACTTCACATGTACAGGGCATCCACCAGTGGTGGACCGTGTATTAGTCACTTCCCCTGCTGACTGTCCTGTACATGTGATGCACCGTGTATTATATACTTCACATGTACAGGGTAGCCACCAGGGGGTGCACCATGTATTATACACTTCACATGTACAGGGCAGTCAGCAGGGGATGCACCGTGTATTATATACTTCACATGTACAGAGCATCCACCAGGGGTGCACCGTGTATTAGTCATTTCCCCTGCTGACTGTCCTGTACATGTGATGCACCGTGTATTATATACTTCACATGTACAGGGCATCCACCAGGGGATGCACCGTGTATTATACACTTCACATGTACAGGGCAGTCAGCAGGGGATGCACCGTATATTATACACTTCACATGTACAGGGCATCCACCAGGGGTGCACCGTGTATTAGTCATTTCCCCTGCTGACTGTCCTGTACATGTGATGCACCGTGTATTATATACTTCACATGTACAGGGCATCCACCAGGGGATCCACCATGTATTATACACTTCACATGTACAGGGCAGTCAGCAGGGGATGCACCGTATATTATACACTTCACATGTACAGGGCATCCACCAGGGGGTGCACCGTGCATTATACACTTCACATGTACAGGGCAGCCACCAGGGGATGCATCATGTATTATACACCTCACATGTACAGGGCAGCCACCAGGGGGTGCACCGTGTATTATACACTTCCCTTGCTGACTGCCCTGTACATGTGATGCACCATGTATTATACACTCCACATGTACAGGGCATCCACCAGGGGGTGCACCGTGTATTATACACTTACCCTTCTGACTTCCCTGTACATATGATGCACCATGTTTTATGAAATTCACATGTACAGGGCATCCTCCAGGGGATGCACCGTGTATTATACACTCCACATGTACAGGGCAGTCACCAGGGGGTGCACCATGTATTATACTCTTCACATGTACAGGGCAGCCACCAGGGGGTGCACCGTGTATTATACCCTTCACATGTACAGGGCAGCCACCAGGGGTGCACCGTGTATTATACACTCCACATGTACAGGGTAGCCACCAGGGGGGGCACCGTGTATTATACACTTCCCCTGCTGACTGCCCTGTACATGTGATGCACCGTATATTATACACTTCACATGTACAGGGCATCCACCAGGGGGTGCACCATGTATTATACTCTTCACATGTACAGGGCAGCCACCAGGGGGTGCACCGTGTATTAGTCACTTCCCCTGCTGACTGCCCTGTACATGTGATGCACCGTGTATTATACACTTCACATGTACAGGGCAGCCACCAGGGGTGCACCGTGTATTATATACTTCACATGTACAGGGCAGCCACCAGGGGATGCACCATGTATTGTACACTTCACATGTACAGGGCAGTCAGCAGGGGATGCACCGTATATTATACACTTCACATATACAGGGCATCCACCAGGGGTGCACCGTGTATTAGTCACTTCCCCTGCTGACTGTCCTGTACATGTGATGCACCGTGTATTATATACTTCACATGTACAGGGCATCCACCAGGGGGTGCACCGTGTATTATACACTCCACATGTACAGGGCAGCCACCAGGGGGTGCACCATGTATTATACTCTTCACATGTACAGGGCAGCCACCAGGGGGTGCACCGTGTATTATACACTCCACATGTACAGGGAAGCCACCAGGTGGTGCACCGTGTATTATACTCTTCACATGTACAGGGCATCCACCAGGGGATGCACCATGTATTTTACACTTCACATGTACAGGGCAGTCAGCAGGGGATGCACCGTATATTATACACTTACCCTTCTGACTGCCCTGTACATATGATGCACCATATTTTATGCAATTCACATGTACAGGGTAGCCACCAGGGGTGCACAGTGTATTAGTCACTTCCCCTGCTGACTGCCCTGTACATGTGATGCACCGTGTATTATACACTCCACATGTACAGGGCATTCACCAGGGGGTTCATTGAGTATTATACACTCCACATGTACAGGGCAGCCACCAGGGGGTGCACCATGTATTATACTCTTCACATGTACAGGGCAGCCACCAGGGGGTGCACCGTGTATTATACACTCCACATGTACAGGGAAGCCACCAGGTGGTGCACCGTGTATTATACTCTTCACATGTACAGGGCATCCACCAGGGGATGCACCATGTATTTTACACTTCACATGTACAGGGCAGTCAGCAGGGGATGCACCGTATATTATACACTTACCCTTCTGACTGCCCTGTACATATGATGCACCATATTTTATGCAATTCACATGTACAGGGTAGCCACCAGGGGTGCACAGTGTATTAGTCACTTCCCCTGCTGACTGCCCTGTACATGTGATGCACCGTGTATTATACACTCCACATGTACAGGGCAGCCACCAGGGGGTGCACCGTGTATTATACACTTCACATGTACAGGGCAGCCACAAAAGGGTGCACCGTGTATTATACACTTCACATGTACAGGGCAGCCACCAGGGGTGCACCGTGTATTAGTCACTTCCCCTGCTGACTATCCTGTACATGTGATGCACCGTGTATTATAGACTTCACATGTACAGGGCAGCCACCAGGGGATGCACCATGTATTATACTCTTCACATGTACAGGGAAGCCACCAGGGGGTGCACCGTGTATTATACACTCCACATGTACAGGGCATCGACCAGGGGTGCACCGTGGATTAAACACTTCACATGTACAGAGCATCCACCAGGGGTGCACCGTGTATTATATACTTCACATGTACAGGGCAGCCACCAGGGGTGCACCGTGTATTATATACTTCACATGTACAGAGCATCCACCAGGGGTGCACCGTGTATTATACACTTCACATGTACAGGGCAGTCACCAGGGGATGCACCATGTATTATACACTTCACATGTACAGGGCAGCCACCAGGGGGTGCACCGTGTACTATACACTCCACATGTACAGGGTAGCCACCAGGGGGTGCACCGTGTATTAGTCACTTCCCCTACTGACTGTCCTGTACATGTGATGCACCGTGTATTATATACTTCACATGTACATGGCAGTCACCAGGGGATGCACCATGTATTATACACTTCACATGTACAGGGCAATCAGCAGGGGATGCACCGTATATTATACACTTCACATGTACAGGGTAGCCACCAGGGGGTGCACCGTGTATTATACACTTCACATGTACAGGGCATCCACCAGGGGTGCACAGTGTAATAGTCACTTCCCCTGCTGACTGCCCTGTACATGTGATGCACCGTGTATTATACACTCCACATGTACAGGGCATCCACCAGGGGGTTCACCGTGTATTATACACTTCACATGTACAGGGCAGCCACCAGGGGGTGCATCGTGTATTATACTCTTCACATGTACAGGGCAGTCACCAGGGGTGCACCGTGTATTATACACTTCACATGTACATGGCATCCACCAGGGGGTGCACCGTGTATTATACACTTCACATGTACAGGGCAGCCACCAGGGGGGGCACCGTGCATTATACACTTCCCCTGCTGACTGCCCTGTACATGTGATGCACCGTGTACTATACACTCCACATGTACAGGGCAGTCACCAGGGGGTGCACCGTGTATTATACACTTCACATGTACAGGGCCGCCACCAGGGGGTGCACCGTGTATTATACTCTTCACATGTACAGGGCAGCCACCAGGGGGTGCACCGTGTATTATAAACTCCACATGTACAGGGCATCCACCAGGGGTGCACCGTGGATTATACACTCCACATGTACAGAGCATCCACCAGGGGTGCACCGTGTATTAGTCACTTCCCCTGCTGACTGCCCTGTACATGTGATGCACCGTGTATTATATACTTCACAGGTACAGGGCAGTCGCCAGGGGGTGCACTGTGTATTGTACACTTCACATGTACAGGGCATCCACCAGGGGATGCACCATGTATTATACACTTCACATGTACAGGGCAGCCACCAGGGGTTGCACCATGTATTATACACTTCACATGTACAAGGCAGCAACAAGGGGGTGCACCGTGTACTATACACTTCACATGTACAGGGTAGCCACCAGGGGGGGGCACCGTGTATTATACACTTCCCCTGCTGACTGCCCTGTACATGTGATGCACCGTATATTATACACTTCACATGTACAGGGCAGTCAGCAGGGGATGCTCCGTATATTATACACTTCACATGTACAGGGCAGCCACCAGGGGTTCACCGTGTATTATACACTCCACATGTACAGGGCATCCACCAGGGGATGCACCATGTATTATACACTTCCCCTGCTGACTGCCCTGTACATGTGATGCACCGTGTATTATACACTCCACATGTACAGGGCAGCCACCAGGGGGTGCACCGTGTATTATACTCTTCACATGTACAGGGCAGCCACCAGGGGTGCACCGTGTATTATATACTTCATATGTACAGAGATCCACCAGGGGTGCACCGTGTATTATATACTTCACATGTACAGGGCATCCACCAGTGGTGGACCGTGTATTAGTCACTTCCCCTGCTGACTGTCCTGTACATGTGATGCACCGTTTATTATATACTTCACATGTACAGGGCATCCACCAGGGGATGCACCATGTATTATACACTTCACATGTACAGGGTAGCCACCAGGGGATGCACCGTATATTATACACTTCACATGTACAGGGCATCCACCAGGGGTGCACCGTGTATTAGTCATTTCCCCTGCTGACTGTCCTGTACATGTGATGCACCGTGTATTATATACTTCACATGTACAGGGCAGCCACCAGGGGGTGCACCGTGTATTATACTCTTCACATGTACAGGGCAGCCACCAGGGGTGCACCGTGTATTATATACTTCATATGTACAGAGATCCACCAGGGGTGCACCGTGTATTATATACTTCACATGTACAGGGCATCCACCAGTGGTGGACCGTGTATTAGTCACTTCCCCTGCTGACTGTCCTGTACATGTGATGCACCGTGTATTATATACTTCACATGTACAGGGCATCCACCAGGGGATGCACCATGTATTATACACTTCACATGTACAGGGTAGCCACCAGGGGATGCACCGTATATTATACACTTCACATGTACAGGGCATCCACCAGGGGTGCACCGTGTATTAGTCATTTCCCCTGCTGACTGTCCTGTACATGTGATGCACCGTGTATTATATACTTCACATGTACAGGGCATCCACCAGGGGATGCACCGTGTATTATACACTTCACATGTACAGGGCAGTCAGCAGGGGATGCACCGTATATTATACACTTCACATGTACAGGGCATCCACCAGGGGTGCACCGTGTATTAGTCATTTCCCCTGCTGACTGTCCTGTACATGTGATGCACCGTGTATTATATACTTCACATGTACAGGGCATCCACCAGGGGATCCACCATGTATTATACTCTTCACATGTACAGGGCAGCCACCAGGGGTGCACCGTGTATTATATACTTCACATGTACAGGGCAGTCAGCAGGGGATGCACCGTATATTATACACTTCACATGTACAGGGCATCCACCAGGGGATGCACCGAGTATTATACACTTCACATGTACAGGGCAGCGACCAGGGGGTGCACCGTGTATTATACACTCCACATGTACAGGGCATCCACCAGGAGTGCACCGTGGATTAAACACTTCACATATACAGAGCATCCACCAGGGGTGCACCGTGTATTATACACTTTACATGTACAGGGCAGTCACCAGGGGATGCACCATGTATTATACACTCCACATGTACAGGGCATCCACCAGGGGTGCACCGTGGATTAAACACTTCACATGAACAGAGCATCCACCAGGGGTGCACCGTGTATTATACACTTCACATGTACAGGGCAGTCACCAGGGGATGCACCATGTATTATACACTTCACATGTACAGGGCAGCCACCAGGGGGTGCACGGTGTATTATACTCTTCACATGTACAGGGCAGCCACCAGGGGTGCACCGTGTATTATATACTTCACATGTACAGGGCAATCAGCAGGGGATGCACCGTATATTATACACTTCACATGTACAGGGCATCCACCAGGGGATGCACCATGTATTATACACTTCACATGTACAGGGTAGCCACCAGGGGGTGAACCGTGTATTATACACTTACCCTTCTGACTGCCCTGTACATGTGATGCACCGTGTATTATACACTCCACATGTACAGGGCAGCCACCAGGGGGTGCACCGTGTATTATACAGTTCACATGTACAGGGCAGCCACCAGGGGGTGCACCGTGTATTATACACTTCACATGTACAGGGCAGCCACCAGGGGTGCACCATGTATTATACACTTCCCCTGCTGACTATCCTGTACATGTGATGCACCGTGTATTATACACTCCACATCTACAGGGCAGCCACCAGGGGTGCACCGTGTATTATATACTTTACATGTACAGGGCAGCCACCAGGGGATGCATCATGTATTATACACCTCACATGTACAGGGCAGCCACCAGGGGATGCACCGTATATTATACACTTCACATGTACAGGGCATCCACCAGAGGGTGCACCGTGCATTATACACTTCACATGTACAGGGCAGTCAGCAGGGGATGCACCGTGTATTATACACTCCACATGTACAGGGCATACACCAGGGGGTTCACCAAGTATTATACACTTCACATGTACAGGGCAGCCACCCGGGGGTGCACCATGTATTATACTCTTCATATGTACAGGGCAGCCACCAGGGGGTGCACCGTGTATTATACACTTACCCTTCTGACTTCCCTGTACATATGATGCACCATGTTTTATGAAATTCACATGTACAGGGCATCCACCAGGGGATGCACCGTGTATTATACACTCCACATGTACAGGGCAGTCACCAGGGGGTGCACCGTGTATTATACCCTTCACATGTACAGAGCATCCACCAGGGGTGCACCGTGTATTAGTCACTTCCCCTGCTGACTGTCCTGTACATGTGATGCACCGTGTATTATATACTTCACATGTACAGGGCATCCACCAGGGGATGCACCATGTATTATACACTTCACATGTACAGGGCAGCAACAAGGGGGTTCACCGAGTATTATACACTTCACATGTACAGGGCAGCCACCAGGGGGTGCACCGTGTATTATACACTTCACATGTACAGAGCAGTCACCAGGGGTGCACCGTATATTATATACTTCACATGTACAGGGCATCCACCAGGGGTGCACCGTGGATTATACACTTCACATGTACAGAGCATCCACCAGGGGTGCACCGTGTATTAGTCACTTCCCCTGCTGACTGCCCTGTACATGTGATGCACCGTGTATTATACACTCCACATGTACAGGGCAGTCACCAGGGGATGCACCATGTATTATACACTTCACATGTACAAGGCAGCAACAAGGGGGTGCACCGTGTATTATACACTTCACATGTACAGGGCATCCACCAGGGGGTGCACCGTGTATTATACACTTCACATGTACAGGGCAGCCACCAGGGGGTGCACCGTGTATTAGTCATTTCCCTTGCTGACTGCCCTGTACATGTGATGCACCGTGTATTATATACTTCACATGTACAGGGCATCCACCAGGGGGATGCACCATGTATTATACACTTCACATGTACAGGGCAGTTAGCAGGGGATACTCCATATATTATACACTTCACATGTACAGGGCAGCCACCAGGGGTGCACCGTGTATTATACACTTCATACGTACAGGGCAGCCACCAGGGGTGCACCGTGTATTATACACTTCACATGTACAGGGCAGCCACCAGGGGGTGCACAGTGTATTATACTCTTCACATGTACAGGGCAGCCACCAGGGGGTGCACAGTGTATTATACACTTCACATGTACAGGGCAGTCACCAGGGGTGCACCGTATATTATATACTTCACATGTACAGGGCATCCACCAGGGGTGCACCGTGTATTATATACTTCACATGTACAGGGCAGCCACCAGGTGGTGCACCGTGTATTATACTCTTCACATGTACAGGGCAGCCACCAGGGGATGCACCATGTGTTATACACTTCACATGTACAGGGCAGCCACCAGGGGGGCACCGTGTATTATACACTTCACATGTACAGGGCAGCCACCAGGGGGGCACCGTGTATTATACACTTCACATGTACAGGGTAGCCACCAGGGGGTGCACCGTGTACTATACACTCCACATGTACAGGGTAGCCACCAGGGGGTGCACCGTGTATTATACACTTCACATGTACAGGGTAGCCACCAGGGGGTGCACCGTGTACTATACACTCCACATGTACAGGGTAGCCACCAGGGGGTGCACCGTGTATTATACACTTCACATGTACAGGGCAGCCACCAGGGGGTGCACCATGTATTATACTCTTCACATGTACAGGGCAGCCACCAGGGGTGCACCGTGTATTATAAACTTCACATGTACAGGGCATCCACCAGGGGGTGCACCGTGTATTATACACTTCACATGTACAGGGCAGTCAGCAGGGGATGCACCGTATATTATACACTTCACATGTACAGGGCATCCACCAGGGGATGCACCATGTATTATACACTTCACATGTACAGGGCAGCCACCAGGGGGGCACCGTGTATTATACACTTAACCTTCTGACTGCCCTGTACATATGATGCACCATGTTTTATGCAATTCACATGTACAGGGCATCCACCAGGGGGTTCACCGAGTATTATACACTTCACATGTACAGGGCAGACACCAGTGGGTGCACCGTGTATTATACACTTCACATGTACAGGGCAGCCACCAGGGGTGCACCGTATATTATACACTTCCCATGTACAGGGCAGCCACCAGGGGGGGCACCGTGTATTATACACTTCCCCTGCTGACTGCCCTGTACATGTGATGCACCGTGTATTATACACTCCACATGTACAGAGCATCCACCAGGGGTGCACCGTGTATTAGTCACTTCCCCTGCTGACTGCCCTGTACATGTGATGCACTGTGTATTATACACTCCACATGTACAGGGCAGCCACCAGGGGTGTACAGAGTATTATACACTCCACATGTACATGGTAGCCACCAGGGGGTGCACCGTGTATTATACACTTCACATGTACAGGGCATCCACCAGGAGTGCACCGTGTATTAGTCACTTCCCCTGCTGACTGCCTTGTACAAGTGATGCACCGTGTATTATACACTCCACATGTACAGGGCAGCCACCAGGTGGTGCACCGTGTATTATACACTTCACATGTACAGGGCAGCCACCAGGGATGCACCGTGTATTATACACTTCACATGTACAGGGCAGCCACCAGGGGTGCACCGTGTATTATAAACTTCACATGTACAGAGCATCCACCAGGGGTGCACCGTGTATTATACACTCCACATGTACAGGGCAGCCACCAGGTGGTGCACCGTGTATTAGTCACTTCCCCTGCTGACTGTCCTGTACATGTGATGCACCGTGTATTGAATACTTCACATGTACAGGGCATCCACCAGGGGATGCACCATGTATTATACACTTCACATGTACAGGGCATCCACCAGGGGATCCACCATGTATTATACACTTCACATGTACAGGGCATCCACCAGGGGATGCACCATGTATTATACACTTCACATGTACAGGGTAGCCACCAGGGGGTGCACTGTGCATTATACACTTCCCCTGCTGACTGTCCTGTACATGTGATGCACCGTGCATTATACACTTCACATGTACAGGGCATCCACCAGGGGATGCACCATGTATTATACTCTTTACATGTACAGGGCAGCCACCAGGGGGTGCACCGTGTATTATACACTTCACATGTACAGGGCAACCACCAGGGGATGCACCGTGCATTATACACTTACCCTTCTGACTTCCCTGTACATATGATACACCATGTTTTATGAAATTCACATGTACAGAGCATCCACCAGGGGTGCAAAGTGTATTAGTCACTTCCCCTGCTGACTGCCCTGTACATGTGATGCACAAAGTATTATATACTTCACATGTACAGGGCAACCACCGGGGGGTGCACCGTGTATTATACACTTCACATGTACAGGGCAGACACCAGTGGGTGCACCGTGTATTATACACTTCACATGTACAGGGCATCCACCGGGGGGGTGCACCGTGTATTATACACTTCACATGTACAGGGCAGACACCAGTGGGTGCACCGTGTATTATACACTTCACATGTACAGGGCAGCCACCAGGGGTGCAAAGTGTATTAGTCACTTCCCCTGCTGACTGCCCTGTACATATGATGCACCATGTTTTATGCAATTCACATGTACAGGGCATCCACCAGGGGATGCACCATGTATTATACACTTCACATGTACAGGGCAGCCACCAGGGGGAGCACCGTGTATTATACACTTCCCCTGCTGACTGCCCTGTACATGTGATGCACCGTGTATTATACACTCCACATGTACAACGCAGCCACCAGGGGGGTACCGTGTATTATACTCTTCACATGTACAGGGCAGTCACCAGGGGGTGCACTGTGTATTGTACACTTCACATGTACAGGGCATCCACCAGGGGATGCACCATGTATTATACACTTCACATGTACAGGGCAGCCACAAGGGGTTGCACCATGCATTATACACTTCACATGTACAGGGCAGACACCAGGGGGTGCACCGGGTATTATACACTCCACATGTACAGGGCAGTCACCAGGGGGTGCACCGTGTATTATACTCTTCACATGTACAGGGCAGCCACCAGGGGTGCACTGTGTATTATACACTTCACATGTACAGAGCATCCACCAGGGGTGCAAAGTGTATTAGTCACTTCCCCTGCTGACTGTCCTGTACATATGATGCACCATGTTTTATGCAATTCACATGTACAGGGCAGCCACAAGGGGTTGCACCATGCATTATACACTTCACATGTACAGAGCATCCACCAGGGGTGCACCGTGTATTATACACTCCACATGTACAGGGCAACCACCAGGTGGTGCACCGTGTATTATACTCTTCACATGTACAGGGCATCCACCAGGGGTGCACCGTGTATTAGTCACTTCCCCTGCTGACTGCCTTGTACATGTGATGCACCGTGTATTATACACTCCACATGTAGAGGGCAGCCACCAGGGGGTGCACCGTGTATTATACACTTCACATGTACAGGGTAGCCACCAGGGGGTGCACCGTGTATTATACACTTCCCTTGCTGACTGCCCTGTACATGTGATGCACCGTGTATTATACACTCCACATGTACAGGGCAGCCACCAGGGGGTGCACTGTGTATTATACACTCCACATGTACAGGGCAGCCACCAGGTGGTGCACCGTGTATTATACTCTTCACATGTACAGGGCATCCACCAGGGGTGCACCGTCTATTAGTCACTTCCCCTGCTGACTGCCCTGTACATGTGATGCACCGTGTATTATACGCTCCACATGTACAGGGCAGCCACCAGGGGGTGCACTGTGTATTATACGCTCCACATGTACAGGGCATCCACCAGGGGATGCACCATGTATTATACACTTCACATGTACAGGGCAGCCACCAGGGGTGCACCGTGTATTATATACTTCACATGTACAGGGCAGCCACCAGGGGTGCACCGTGTACTATACACTCCACATGTACAGGGTAGCCACCAGAGGGTGCACCGTGTATTATACACTTCCCCTGCTGACTGCCCTGTACATATGATGCACCGTGTATTATACACTCCACATGTACAGGGCAGCCACCAGGGGGTGCACCTTGTATTATACACTTCACATGTACAGGGCATCCACCAGGGGATGCACCATGTATTATACACTTCACATGTACAGGGCATCCACCAGGGGATGCACCATGTATTATACACTTCACATGTACAGGGCAGCCACCAGGGGTGCACCGTGTATTATATACTACACATGTACAGAGCATCCACCAGGTGGTGCACCGTGTATTATAGACTTCACATGTACAGGGCATCCACCAGGGGGTTCACCAAGTATTATACACTTCCCCTGCTGACTGCCCTGTACATGTGATGCTCCGTGTATTATACACTCCACATGTACAGGGCATCCACCAGGGGTGCACCGTGTATTAGTCACTTCTCCTGCTGACTGTCCTGTACATGTGATGCACCGTGTATTATACACTTCACATGTACAGGGCAGCCACCAGGGGATGCACCGTATATTATACACTTCACATGTACAGGGCATCCACCAGGGGTGCACCGTGTATTATACACTTCACATGTACAGGGTAGCCACCAGGGGGTGCACCATGTATTATACTCTTCACATGTACAGGGCAATCAGCAGGGGATGCACCGTATATTATACACTTCACATGTACAGGGCATCCACCAGGGGATGCACCATGTATTATACACTTCACATGTACAGGGTAGCCACCAGGGGGTGCACCGTGGATTATACACTTCACATGTACAGGGCAGCCACCAGGGGATGCACCATGTATTATACACTTCACATGTACAGGGCAGCCACCAGGGGTGCACCGTGTATTATATACTTCACATGTACAGAGCATCCACCAGGGGTGCACCGTGTATTAGTCATTTCCCCTGCTGACTGTCCTGTACATGTGATGCACCGTGTATTATATACTTCACATGTACAGGGCATCCACCAGGGGATGCACCGTGTATTATACATTTCACATGTACAGGGCAGTCAGCAGGGGATGCACCGTATATTATACACTTCACATGTACAGGGCAGCCACCAGGGGGTGCACCGTGTATTAGTCACTTCCCCTGCTGACTGCCCTGTACATGTGATGCACCGTGTATTATACACTTCACATGTACAGGGCAGCCACCAGGGGATGCATCATGTATTATACACCTCACATGTACAGGGCAGCCACCAGGGGGTGCACCGTGTATTATACACTTCCCTTGCTGACTGCCCTGTACATGTGATGCACCATGTATTATACACTCCACATGTACAGGGCATCCACCAGGGGGTGCACCGTGTATTATACACTTACCCTTCTGACTTCCCTGTACATATGATGCACCATGTTTTATGAAATTCATATGTACAGGGCATCCACCAGGGGATGCACCGTGTATTATACACTCCACATGTACAGGGCAGTCACCAGGGGGTGCACCGTGTATTATACACTTCACATGTACAGGGTAGCCACCAGGGGGTGCACCGTGTATTATACACTCCACATGTACAGGGTAGCCACCAGGGGGGGCACCGTGTATTATACACTTCCCCTGCTGACTGCCCTGTACATGTGATGCACCGTATATTATACACTTCACATGTACAGGGCATCCACCAGGGGGTGCACCGTGCATTATACACTTCACATGTACAGGGCAGCCACCAGGGGATGCACCATGTATTATACACCTCACATGTACAGGGCAGCCACCAGGGGGTGCACCGTGTATTATACACTTCCCTTGCTGACTGCCCTGTACATGTGATGCACCGCGTATTATACACTCCACATGTACAGGGCAGTCAGCAGGGGATGCACCGTATATTATACACTTCACATGTACAGGGTAGCCACCAGGGGTGCACTATGTATTATATACTTCACATGTACAGGGCAGCCACCAGGGGGTGCACCGTGTATTATACACTTACCCTTCTGACTTCCCTGAACATATGAAGCACCATGTTTTATGAAATTCACATGTACAGGGCATCCACCAGGGGATGCACCGTGTATTATACACTCCACATGTACAGGGCAGTCACCAGGGGGTGCACCGTGTATTATACCTTTCACATGTACAGGGCAGCCACCAGGGGTGCACTATGTATTATATACTTCACATGTACAGGGCAGCCACCAGGGGGTGCACCATGTATTATACTCTTCACATGTACAGGGCAGCCACCAGGGGGTGCACCGTGTATTATACACTTCACATGTACAGGGCAGCCACCAGGGGGTGCACCATGTATTATACTCTTCACATGTACAGGGCAGCCACCAGGGGGTGCACCGTGTATTATACCCTTCACATGTACAGGGCAGCCACCAGGGGTGCACCGTGTATTATAGACTTCACATGTACAGGGCAGTCACCAGGGGGTGCACTGTGTATTGTACACTTCACATGTACAGGGTAGCCACCAGGGGGTGCACCGTGTATTATACACTTCCCCTGCTGACTGCCCTGTACATGTGATGCACCGTGTATTATACACTCCACATGTACAGGGCAGCCACCAGGGGGTGCACCATGTATTATACTCTTCACATGTACAGGGCAGCCACCAGGGGGTTCATCGAGTATTATACACTCCACATGTACAGGGCAGCCACCAGGGGGTGCACCATGTATTATACTCTTCACATGTACAGGGCAGCCACCAGGGGTGCACCGTGTATTATACACTCCACATGTACAGGGCATCCACCAGGGGTGCACTGTGTATTAGTCACTTCCCCTGCTGACTGTCCTGTACATGTGATTAACCGTGTATTATATACTCCACATGTACAGGGCAGCCACCAGGGGGTGCACCGTGTATTATAGACTTCACATGTACAGGGCATCCACCAGGGGGTTCACCAAGTATTATACACTTCCCCTGCTGACTGCCCTGTACATGTGATGCTCCGTGTATTATACACTCCACATGTACAGGGCAGCCACCAGGGGGTGCACCGTGTATTATACACTTCACATGTACAGGGCAGCCACAAAAGGGTGCACCGTGTATTATACACTTCACATGTACAGGGCAGCCACCAGGGGTGCACCATGTATTATACTCTTCACATGTACAGGGCAGCCACCAGGGGTGCACCGTGTATTATATACTTCACATGTACAGAGCATCCACCAGGGGTGCACCGTGTATTATATACTTCACATGTACAGGGCAGTCAGCAGGGGATGCACCGTATATTATACACTTCACATGTACAGGGCAGTCAGCAGGGGATGCACCGTATATTATATATACACTTCACATGTACAGGGCAGTCACCAGGGGATGCACCATGTATTATACACTTCACATGTACAGGGCAGCCACCAGGGGGTGCACCGTGTATTATACTCTTCACATGTACAGGGCAGCCACCAGGGGGTGCACCGTGTATTATACTCTTCACATGTACAGGGCAGCCACCAGGGGATGCACCGTATATTATACACTTCACATGTACAGGGTAGCCACCAGGGGGTGCACCGTGTATTATACACTTACCCTTCTGACTGCCCTGTACATGTGATGCACCGTGTATTATACACTCCACATGTACAGGGCAGCCACCAGGGGGTGCGCCGTGTATTATACAGTTCACATGTACAGGGCAGCCACAAGGGGGTGCACCGTGTATTATACACTTCACATGTACAGGGCAGCCACCAGGGGTGCACCATGTATTATACACTTCCCCTGCTGACTATCCTGTACATGTGATGCACCGTGTATTATACACTCCACATGTACAGGGCAGCCACCAGAGGGTGCACCGTGCATTATACACTTCACATGTACAGGGTAGCCACCAGGGGGTGCACCGTGTATTATACACTTCCCCTGCTGACTATCCTGTACATGTGATGCACCGTGTATTATATACTTTACATGTACAGGGCAGCCACCAGAGGGTGCACCGTGTATTATACACTTCACATGTACAGGGTAGCCACCAGGGGTGCACCGTGTATTATACACTTCCCTTGCTGACTGCCCTGTACATGTGATGCACCGTGTATTATACACTCCACATGTACAGGGCATACACCAGGGGGTTCACCAAGTATTATACACTTCACATGTACAGGGCAGCCACCCGGGGGTGCACCATGTATTATACTCTTCACATGTACAGAGCATCCACCAGGGGGTGCACCGTGTATTATACACTCCACATGTACAGGGCATCCACCAAGGGATGCACCGTGTATTATACACTCCACATGTACAGGGCAGTCACCAGGGGGTGCACCGTGTATTATACACTTCAAATGTACAGGGCAGCCACCAGGGGGTGCACCGTGTATTATGCACTCCACATGTACAGGGAAGCCACCAGGGGGTGCACCGTGTATTATACACTTCACATGTACAGGGCATCCACCAGGGGTGCACTATGTATTATATACTTCACATGTACAGAGCATCCACCAGGGGTGCACCGTGTATTAGTCACTTCCCCTGCTGACTGTCCTGTACATGTGATGCACCGTGTATTACATACTTCACATGTACAGGGCATCCACCAGGGGATGCACCATGTATTATACACTTCACATGTACAGGGCATCCACCAGGGGATGCACCATGTATTATACACTTCACATGTACAGGGCAGCAACAAGGGGGTTCACCGAGTATTATACACTTCACATGTACAGGGCAGCCACCAGGGGGTGCACCGTGTATTATACACTTCACATGTACAGGGCAGTCACCAGGGGTGCACCGTATATTATATACTTCACATGTACAGGGCATCCACCAGGGGATGCACCATGTATTATACACTTCACATGTACAGGGCAGCAACAAGGGGGTTCACCGAGTATTATACACTTCACATGTACAGGACAGTCACCAGGGGATGCAACATGTATTATACACTTCACATGTACAGGGCATCCACCAGGGGATGCACCGTGTATTATACACTTCACATGTACAGGGCAGCCACCAGGGGGTGCACCGTGTATTAGTCACTTCCCTTGCTGACTGCCCTGTACATGTGATGCACCATGTATTATACACTTCACATGTACAGGGCAGTTAGCAGGGGATACTCCATATATTATACACTTCACATGTACAGGGCAGCCACCAGGGGTGCACCGTGTATTATACACTTCATACGTACAGGGTAGCCACCAGGGGTGCACCGTGTATTATACACTTCACATGTACAGGGAAGCCACCAGGGGGTGCTCCGTGTATAATACACTTCACATGTACAGGGCAGCCACCAGGGGGTGCACAGTGTATTATACTCTTCACATGTACAGGGCAGCCACCAGGGGGTGCACAGTGTATTATACACTTCACATGTACAGGGCAGTCACCAGGGGTGCACCGTATATTATATACTTCACATGTACAGGGCATCCACCAGGGGTGCACCGTGGATTATACACTTCACATGTACAGAGCATCCACCAGGGGTGCACCGTGTATTAGTCACTTCCCCTGCTGACTGCCCTGTACATGTGATGCTCCGTGTATTATACACTCCACATGTACAGGGCAGCCACCAGGGGGTGCACCATGTATTATACTCTTCACATGTACAGGGCAGCCACCAGGGGGTGCACCATGTATTATACTCTTCACATGTACAGAGCATCCACCAGGGGTGCACCGTGTATTATACACTCCACATGTACAGGGCAGCCACCAGGTGGTGCACCGTGTATTATACTGTTCACATGTACAAGGCAGCCACCAGGGGTGCACTGTGTATTAGTCACTTCCCCTGCTGACTGTCCTGTACATGTGATGCACCGTGTATTATACACTTCACATGTTCAGGGCAGCCACCAGAGGGTGCACCATGCATTATACACTTCACATGTACAGGGCATCCACCAGGGAATGCACCATGTATTATACACTTCACATGTACAGGGCATCCACCAGGGGATGCACCATGTATTATACACTTCACATGTACAGGGCATCCACCAGGGGGTGCACCGTGTATTATACACTTCACATGTACAGGGCAGTCAGCAGGGGATGCACCGTATATTATACACTTCACATGTACAGGGCATCCACCAGGGGATGCACCATGTATTATACACTTCACATGTACAGGGCAGCCACCAGGGGGTTCACCGAGTATTATACACTTCACATGTACAGGGCAGACACCAGTGGGTGCACCATGTATTATACACTTCACATGTACAGGGCAGCCACCAGGGGGGGCACCGTGTATTATACACTTCCCCTGCTGACTGCCCTGTACATGTGATGCACCGTGTATTATACACTCCACATGTACAGGGCAGCCACCAGGGGGGCACCGTGGATTATACACTTCACATGTACAGAGCATCCACCAGGGGTGCACCGTGTATTAGTCACTTCCCCTGCTGACTGCCCTGTACATGTGATGCACTGTGTATTATACACTCCACATGTACAGGGCAGCCACCAGGGGTGCACCGTGTATTATACACTCCACATGTACATGGTAGCCACCAGGGGGTGCACCGTGTATTATACACTTCACATGTACAGGGCATCCACCAGGGGTGCACTATGTATTATATACTTCACATGTACAGAGCATCCACCAGGGGTGCACCGTGTATTAGTCACTTCCCCTGCTGACTGTCCTGTACATGTGATGCACCGTGTATTACATACTTCACATGTACAGGGCATCCACCAGGGGATGCACCATGTATTATACACTTCACATGTACAGGGCATCCACCAGGGGATGCACCATGTATTATACACTTCACATGTACAGGGCAGCAACAAGGGGGTTCACCGAGTATTATACACTTCACATGTACAGGGCAGCCACCAGGGGGTGCACCGTGTATTATACACTTCACATGTACAGGGCAGTCACCAGGGGTGCACCGTATATTATATACTTCACATGTACAGGGCATCCACCAGGGGATGCACCATGTATTATACACTTCACATGTACAGGGCAGCAACAAGGGGGTTCACCGAGTATTATACACTTCACATGTACAGGACAGTCACCAGGGGATGCAACATGTATTATACACTTCACATGTACAGGGCATCCACCAGGGGATGCACCGTGTATTATACACTTCACATGTACAGGGCAGCCACCAGGGGGTGCACCGTGTATTAGTCACTTCCCTTGCTGACTGCCCTGTACATGTGATGCACCATGTATTATACACTTCACATGTACAGGGCAGTTAGCAGGGGATACTCCATATATTATACACTTCACATGTACAGGGCAGCCACCAGGGGTGCACCGTGTATTATACACTTCATACGTACAGGGTAGCCACCAGGGGTGCACCGTGTATTATACACTTCACATGTACAGGGAAGCCACCAGGGGGTGCTCCGTGTATAATACACTTCACATGTACAGGGCAGCCACCAGGGGGTGCACAGTGTATTATACTCTTCACATGTACAGGGCAGCCACCAGGGGGTGCACAGTGTATTATACACTTCACATGTACAGGGCAGTCACCAGGGGTGCACCGTATATTATATACTTCACATGTACAGGGCATCCACCAGGGGTGCACCGTGGATTATACACTTCACATGTACAGAGCATCCACCAGGGGTGCACCGTGTATTAGTCACTTCCCCTGCTGACTGCCCTGTACATGTGATGCTCCGTGTATTATACACTCCACATGTACAGGGCAGCCACCAGGGGGTGCACCATGTATTATACTCTTCACATGTACAGGGCAGCCACCAGGGGGTGCACCATGTATTATACTCTTCACATGTACAGAGCATCCACCAGGGGTGCACCGTGTATTATACACTCCACATGTACAGGGCAGCCACCAGGGGGGCACCGTGTATTATACACTTCACATGTACAGAGCATCCACCAGGGGGTGCACCGTGTATTATACTGTTCACATGTACAAGGCAGCCACCAGGGGTGCACTGTGTATTAGTCACTTCCCCTGCTGACTGTCCTGTACATGTGATGCACCGTGTATTATACACTTCACATGTTCAGGGCAGCCACCAGAGGGTGCACCATGCATTATACACTTCACATGTACAGGGCATCCACCAGGGAATGCACCATGTATTATACACTTCACATGTACAGGGCATCCACCAGGGGATGCACCATGTATTATACACTTCACATGTACAGGGCATCCACCAGGGGGTGCACCGTGTATTATACACTTCACATGTACAGGGCAGTCAGCAGGGGATGCACCGTATATTATACACTTCACATGTACAGGGCATCCACCAGGGGATGCACCATGTATTATACACTTCACATGTACAGGGCAGCCACCAGGGGGTTCACCGAGTATTATACACTTCACATGTACAGGGCAGACACCAGTGGGTGCACCATGTATTATACACTTCACATGTACAGGGCAGCCACCAGGGGGGGCACCGTGTATTATACACTTCCCCTGCTGACTGCCCTGTACATGTGATGCACCGTGTATTATACACTCCACATGTACAGGGCAGCCACCAGGGGGGCACCGTGGATTATACACTTCACATGTACAGAGCATCCACCAGGGGTGCACCGTGTATTAGTCACTTCCCCTGCTGACTGCCCTGTACATGTGATGCACTGTGTATTATACACTCCACATGTACAGGGCAGCCACCAGGGGTGCACCGTGTATTATACACTCCACATGTACATGGTAGCCACCAGGGGGTGCACCGTGTATTATACACTTCACATGTACAGGGCATCCACCAGGAGTGCACCGTGTATTAGTCACTTCCCCTGCTGACTGCCTTGTACAAGTGATGCACCGTGTATTATACACTCCACATGTACAGGGCAGCCACCAGGTGGTGCACCGTGTATTATACACTCCACATGTACAGGGCAGCCACCAGGGGGTGCACCGTGTATTATACACTTCACATGTACAGGGCAGCCACCAGGGGGGCACCGTGTATTATAAACTTCACATGTACAGAGCATCCACCAGGGGTGCACCGTGTATTATACACTCCACATGTACAGGGCAGCCACCAGGTGGTGCACCGTGTATTAGTCACTTCCCCTGCTGACTGTCCTGTACATGTGATGCACCGTGTATTGAATACTTCACATGTACAGGGCATCCACCAGGGGATGCACCATGTATTATACACTTCACATGTACAGGGCATCCACCAGGGGATCCACCATGTATTATACACTTCACATGTACAGGGCATCCACCAGGGGGTTCACCAAGTATTATACACTTCACATGTACAGGGTAGCCACCAGGGGGTGCACTGTGCATTATACACTTCCCCTGCTGACTGCCCTGTACATGTGATGCACCGTGCATTATACACTTCACATGGACAGGGCAGCCACCAGGGGGTGCACCGTGTATTATACACTTCCCTTGCTGACTGCCCTGTACATGTGATGCACAGTGTATTATACACTCCACATGTACAGGGCAGCCACCAGGGGGTGCACCGTGTATTATACACTTCACATGTACAGGGCAACCACCAGGGGATGCACCGTGCATTATACACTTACCCTTCTGACTTCCCTGTACATATGATACACCATGTTTTATGAAATTCACATGTACAGGGCATCCACCAGGGGTGCAAAGTGTATTAGTCACTTCCCCTGCTGACTGCCCTGTACATGTGATGCACAATGTATTATATACTTCACATGTACAGGGCATCCACCAGGGGATGCACCATGTATTATACACTTCACATGTACAGGGCAGCCACCGGGGGGTGCACCGTGTATTATAAACTTCACATGTACAGGGCAGCCACCAGGGGGTGCACAGTCTATTATACACTCCACATGTACAGGGCAGTCACCAGGGGGTGCACCGTGTATTATACTCTTCACATGTACAGGGCAGCCACCAGGGGTGCACTTTGTATTATACACTTCATATGTACACGGCAGCCACCAGGGGTGCACTTTGTATTATACACTTCATATGTACAGGGCATCCACCAGGGGTGCAAAGTGTATTAGTCACTTCCCCTGCTGACTGCCCTGTACATATGATGCACCATGTTTTATGCAATTCACATGTACAGGGCATCCACCAGGGGGTTCACCGAGTATTATACACTTCACATGTACAGGGCAGACACCAGTGGGTGCACTGTGTATTATACACTTCACATGTACAGGGCAGCCACCAGGGGGAGCACCGTGTATTATACACTTCCCCTGCTGACTGCCCTGTACATGTGATGCACCGTGTATTATACACTCCACATGTACAGGGCAGCCACCAGGGGGTGCACCATGTATTATACTCTTCACATGTACAGGGCAGCCACCAGGGGGGGTGCACCGTGTATTATACACTTCACATGTACAGAGCATCCACCAGGGGTGCACCGTGTATTAGTCACTTCCCCTGCTGACTGCCCTGTACATGTGATGCACCGTGTATTATACATTCCACATGTACAGGGCAGTCACCAGGGGGTGCACTGTGTATTGTACACTTCACATGTACAGGGCAGCCACCAGGGGTTGCACCATGCATTATACACTTCACATGTACAGGGCAGACACCAGGGGGTGCACCGTGTATTATACACTTCACATGTACAGAGCATCCACCAGGGGTGCAAAGTGTATTAGTCACTTCCCCTGCTGACTGTCCTGTACATATGATGCACCATGTTTTATGCAATTCACATGTACAGGGCATCCACCAGGGGGTTCACCGAGTATTATACACTTCACATGTACAGGGCAGACACCAGTGGGTGCACCGTGTATTATACACTTCACATGTACAGGGTAGCCACCAGGGGGTGCACCGTGTATTATAAACTTCACATGTACAGAGCATCCACCAGGGGTGCACCGTGTATTATACACTCCACATGTACAGGGCATCCACCAGGGGTGCACCGTGTATTATACACTCCACATGTACAGGGCATCCACCAGGGGTGCACCGTGTATTAGTCACTTCCCCTGCTGACTGTCCTGTACATGTGATGCACAGTGTATTGAATACTTCACATGTACAGGGCATCCACCAGGGGATGCACCATGTATTATACACTTCCCTTGCTGACTGCCCTGTACATGTGATGCACCGTGTATTATACACTCCACATGTACAGGGCAGCAACCAGGGGTGCACCGTGTATTATATACTTCACATGTACAGGGTAGCCACCAGAGGGTGCACCGTGTATTATACACTTCCCCTGCTGACTGCCCTGTACATGTGATGCACCGTGTATTATACACTCCACATGTACAGGGCAGCCACCAGGGGGTGCACCGTGTATTATACACTTCACATGTACAGGGCATCCACCAGGGGATGCACCATGTATTATACACTTCACATGTACAGGGCAGCCACCAGGGGTGCACCGTGTATTATATACTACACATGTACAGAGCATCCACCAGGGGGTGCACCGTGTATTATACACTCCACATGTACAGGGCAGCCACCAGGTGGTGCACCGTGTATTATACTGTTCACATGTACAGGGCAGCCACCAGGGGTGCACCGTGTATTAGTCACTTCTCCTGCTGACTGTCCTGTACAAGTGATGCACCGTGTATTATACACTCCACATGTACAGGGCAGCCACCAGAGGGTGCACCGTGCATTATACACTTCACATGTACAAGGCAGCCACCAGGGGTGCACCGTGTATTATACACTTCACATGTACATGGTAGCCACAAGGGGGTGCACCGTGTACTATACACTCCACATGTACAGGGCATCCACCAGGGGTGCACCGTGTATTATAAACTCCACATGTACAGGGCAGCCACCAGGTGGTGCACCGTGTATTAGTCACTTCCCCTGCTGACTGTCCTGTACATGTGATGCACCGTGTATTATACACTTCACATGTACAGGGCAGCCACCAGAGGGTGCACCGTGCATTATACACTTCACATGTACAGGGCATCCACCAGGGAATGCACCATGTATTATACACATCACATGTACAGGGCATCCACCAGGGGGTGCACCGTGTATTATACACTTCCCCTGCTGACTGCCCTGTACATGTGATGCACCGTGTATTATACACTCCACATGTACAGGGCAGCCACCAGGGGGTACACCGTGTATTATACTCTTCACATGTACAGGGCAGCCACCAGGGGGTGTACCGTGCATTATACACTTCACATGTACAGGGCAGCCACCAGGGGTGCACCGTGTATTAGTCACTTCCCCTGCTGACTGCCTTGTACAAGTGATGCACCGTGTATTATACACTCCACATGTACAGGGCAGCCACCAGAGGGTGCACCGTGCATTATACACTTCACATGTACAGGGCAGCCACCAGGGGTGCACAGTGTATTATACACTTCACATGTACAGGGTAGCCACCAGGGGGTGCACCGTGTACTATACACTCCACATGTACATGGTAGCCACCAGGGGGTGCACCGTGTATTATACACTTCACATGTACAGGGCAGCCACCAGGGGGTGCACCATGTATTATACTCTTCACATGTACAGGGCAGCCACCAGGGGTGCACCGTGTATTATAAACTTCACATGTACAGAGCATCCACCAGGGGGTGCACCATGTATTATACACTTCACATGTACAGGGCAGCCACCAGGGGTGCACCGTGTATTATACACTTCACATGTACAGGGCAGCCACCAGGGGGTGCACCATGTATTATACACTTCACATGTACAGGGCAGCCACCAGGGGTGCACCGTGTATTATAAACTTCACATGTAGAGCATCCACCAGGGGTGCACCGTGTATTATACACTCCACATGTACAGGGCAGCCACCAGGTGGTGCACCGTGTATTATACTCTTCACATGTACAGGGCATCCACCAGGGGTGCACCGTGTATTAGTCACTTCCCCTGCTGACTGTCCTGTACATGTGATGCACCGTGTATTATACACTCCACATGTACAGGGCATCCACCAGGGGATCCACCATGTATTATACACTTCACATGTACAAGGCAGTCACCAGGGGGTGCACTGTGCAATATACACTTCCCCTGCTGACTGCACTGTACATGTGATGCACAGTGTATTATACACTCCACATGTACAGGGCAGCCACCAGGGGTGCACCGTGTATTATACTCTTCACATGTACAGGGCAGCCACCAGGGGATGCACCATGTATTATACTCTTCACATGTACAGGGCAGCCACCAGGGGGTGCACCGTGTACTATACACTCCACATGTACAGGGCATCCACCAGGGGATGCACCATGTATTATACTCTTCACATGGACAGGGCAGCCACCAGGGGGTGCACCGTGTATTATACACTTCCCTTGCTGACTGCCCTGTACATGTGATGCACAGTGTATTATACACTCCACATGTACAGGGCAGCCACCAGGGGGTGCACCGTGTATTATACTCTTCACATGTACAGGGCAGCCACCAGGGGGTGCACCGTGCATTATACACTTCACATGTACAGGGCAGCCACCAGGGGTGCACCGTGTATTATACTCTTCACATGTACAGGGCATCCACCAGGGGATGCACCATGTATTATACTCTTCACATGGACAGGGCAGCCACCAGGGGGGGCACCGTGTATTATACACTTCCCCTGCTGACTGCCCTATACATGTGATGCACCGTATATTATACACTTCACATGTACAGGGCATCCACCAGGGGATGCACCATGTATTATACACTTCACATGTACAGGGCAGCCACCGGGGGGTGCACCGTGTATTATACACTTCACATGTACAGGGCAGACACCAGTGGGTGCACCGTGTATTATACACTTCATATGTACAGGGCAGCCACAAGGGGGTGCACCGTGTATTATACACTTCACATGTACAGGGCAGTCACCAGGGGGTGCACTTTGTATTATACACTTCATATGTACAGGGCATCCACCAGGGGATGCACCATGTATTATACACTTCACATGTACAGGGCATCCACCAGGGGGTTCACCGAGTATTATACACTTCACATGTACAGGGCAGCCACAAGGGGGTGCACCGTGTATTTTACACTTCACATGTACAGGGCATCCACCAGGGGTGCACCGTGGATTATACACTTCACATGTACAGAGCATCCACCAGGGGTGCACCGTGTATTAGTCACTTCCCCTGCTGACTGCCCTGTACATGTGATGCACCGTGTATTATACACTCCACATGTACAGGGCAGTCACCAGGGGGTGCACTGTGTATTGTACACTTCACATGTACAGGGCAGACACAAAGGGTGCACCGTGTATTATACACTTCACATGTACAGGGCAGCCACCAGGGGGGGCACCGTGTATTATACTCTTCACATGTACAGGGCAGCCACCAGGGGGTGCACCGTGTATTATACACTCCACATGTACAGGGCATACACCAGGGGTGCACCTTGGATTAGTCACTTCCCCTGCTGACTGCCCTGTACATGTGATGCACCGTGTATTATATACTTCACAGGTACAGGGCATCCACCAGGGGATGCACCATGTATTATACACTTCACATGTACAGGGCAGCCACCAGGGGGTGCACCGTGTACTATACAATCCACATGTACAGGGTAGCCACCAGGGGGTGCACCATGTATTATACACTTCCCCTGCTGACTGCCCTGTACATGTGATGCACCGTGTATTATACACTCCACATGTACAGGGCATCCACCAGGGGATGCACCATGTATTGTACACTTCAAATGTACAGAGCATCCACCAGGGGTGCACCGTGTATTATACACTTCACATGTACAGGGCATCCACCAGGGGTGCACCGTGTATTAGTCACTTCCCCTGCTGACTGCCCTGTACATGTGATGCACCGTTTATTATACACTCCACATGTACAGGGCAGTCACCAGGGGATGCACCATCTATTATAATCTTCACATGTACAGGGCAGCCACCAAGGGGTGCACCGTGTATTATACACTTCACATGTACAGGGCATCCACCAGGGGGTGCACCGTGTATTAGTCACTTCCCCTGCTGACTGCCCTGTACATGTGATGCACCGAGAATTATACACTTCACATGTACAGGGCAGCCACCAGGGGGTGCACCGTGTATTATACACTTCACATGTACAGGGCATCCACCATGGGTGCACCGTGGATTATACACTTCACATGTACAGGGCATCCACCAGGGGTGCACCGTGGATTAGTCACTTCCCCTGCCTGCTGACTGCCCTATACATGTGATGCACCGTGTATTATACACTCCACATGTACAGGGAAGCCACCAGGGGGTGCACTGTGTATTGTACACTTCACATGTGCAGGGCATCCACCTGGGGATGCACCGTGTATTATACACTTCACATGTACAGGGCAGCCACCAGGGGGTGCACCGTGTATTATACTCTTCACATGTACAGGGCAGTCACCAGGGGTGCACCGTGTATTATACTCTTCACATGTACAGGGCATCCACCAGGGGTGCACCGTGTATTAGTCACTTCCCCTGCTGACTGTCCTGTACATGTGATGCACCGTGTTTTATGCAATTCACATGTACAGGGCATCCACCAGGGGGTTCACCGAGTATTATACACTTCACATGTACAGGGCAGACACCAGTGGGTGCACCATGTATTATACACTTCACATGTACAGGGCAGACACCAGGGGGTGCACCGTGTATTATACACTTCACATGTACAGGGCAGTCACCAGGGGTGCACCGTGTATTATACTCTTCACATGTACAGGGCATCCACCAGGGGTGCACCGTGTATTAGTCACTTCCCCTGCTGACTGTCCTGTACATGTGATGCACCGTGTTTTATGCAATTCACATGTACAGGGCATCCACCAGGGGTGCACCGTGTATTATACACTCCACATGTACAGGGCAGCCACCAGAGGGTGCACCGTGTATTATACACTCCACATGTACAGGGCAGCCACCAGAGGGTGCACCGTGTATTATATACTTCACATGTACAGGGCAGCCACCAGGGTTGCACCGTGTACTATACACTCCACATGTACAGGGTAGCCACCAGGGGGTGCACCGTGTATTATACACTTCCCTTGCTGACTGCCCTGTACATGTGATGCATCATGTATTATACACTCCACATGTACAGGGCAGCCACCAGGTGGTGCACCGTGTATTATACTCTTCACATGTACAGGGCAGCCACCAGGGGTGCACCGTGTACTATACACTCCACATGTACAGGGTAGCCACCAGGGGGTGCACCGTGTATTATACACTTCCCTTGCTGACTGCCCTGTACATGTGATGCACCATGTATTATACACTCCACATGTACAGGGCAGCCACCAGGTGGTGCACCGTGTATTATACTCTTCACATGTACAGGGCATCCACCAGGGGATGCACCGTGTATTATACACTCCACATGTACAGGGCAGCCACCAGGGGGTGCACTGTGTATTGTACACCTCACATGTACAGGGCATCCACCAGGGGGATGCACCATGTATTATACACTTCACATGTACAGGGCAGTTAGCAGGGGATACTCCGTATATTATACACTTCACATGTACAGGGCAGACACAAGGGGATGCACCATGTATTATACTCTTCACATGTACAGGGCAGCCACCAGGGGGTGCACCGTGTATTATACACTCCACATGTACAGGGCATCCACCAGGGGTGCACCGTGGATTAGTCACTTCCCCTGCTGACTGCCCTGTACATGTGATGCACCGTGTATTATACACCTCACATGTACAGGGCATACACCAGGGGGTTCACCAAGTATTATACTCTTCACATGTACAGAGCATCCACCAGGGGGTGCACCGTGTATTATACACTTCACATGTACAGGGCAGCCACCAGGGGTGCACTATGTATTATATACTTCACATGTACAGAGCATCCACCAGGGGTGCACCGTGTATTACACATTTCACATGTACAGGGCATCCACCAGGGGTGCACCGTGTATTAGTCACTTCCCCTGCTGACTGTCCTGTGCATGTGATGCACCGTGTATTATATACTTCACATGTACAGGGCATCCACCAGGGGATGCACCATGTATTATACACTTCACATGTACAGGGCAGTCAGCAGGGGATGCACCGTATATTATACACTTCACATGTACAGGGCATCCACCAGGGGATGCACCATGTATTAAACATTTCACATGTACAGGGCATCCACCAGGGGGTTCACCGAGTATTATACACTTCAAATGTACAGGGCAGCGACCAGGGGGTTCACCGAGTATTATACACTTCACATGTACAGGGCAGCCACCAGGGGGTGCACCGTGTATTATACACTTCACATGTACAGGGCAGTCACCAGGGGTGCACCGTATATTATACACTTCACATGTACAGGGCAGCCACCAGGGGGTGCACCGTGTATTATACACTTCACATGTACAGGGCAGCCACCAGGGGGTGCACCGTATATTATACACTTCACATGTACAGGGCAGCCACCAGGGGTGCACCGTGTATTATACACTTCACATGTACAGGGAAGCCACCAGGGGGTGCTCAGTGTATAATACACTTCACATGTACAGGGCAGCCACCAGGGGGTGCACCATGTATTATACTCTTCACATGTACAGGGCAGTCACCAGGGGATGCACCATGTATTGTACACTTCACATGTACAGAGCATCCACCAGGGGTGCACCGTGTATTATACACTTCACATGTACAGGGCATCCACCAGGGGTGCACCGTGTATTAGTCACTTCCCCTGCTGACTGTCCTGTACATGTGATGCACCGTGTATTATACACTCCACATGTACAGGGCAGCCACCAGGGGGTACACCATGTATTATACACTTCCCCTGCTGACTGCCCTGTACATGTGATGCACCGTGTATTATATACTTCACATGTACAGGGCAGTCACCAGGGGGTGCACCGTGTATTATACACTCAACATGTACAGGGCATCCACCAGGGGGTGCACCATGTATTATACACTTCCCCTGCTGACTGCCCTGTACATGTGATGCACCGTGTATTATATACTTCACATGTACAGGGCAGTCACCAGGGGATGCACCATCTATTATAATCTTCACATGTACAGGGCAGCCACCAAGGGGTGCACCGTGTATTATACACTTCACATGTACAGGGCATCCACCAGGGGGTGCACCATGTATTATACACTTCCCCTGCTGACTGTCCTGTACATGTGATGCACCGTGTATTATATACTTCACATGTACAGGGCAGCCACCAGGGGATGCACCGTATATTATACACTTCACATGTACAGGGCAGCCACCAGGGGATGCACCGTATATTATACACTTCACATGTACAGGGCATCCACCAGGGGATGCACCATGTATTATACACTTCACATGTACAGGGCAGTCACCAGGGGTGCACCGTATATTATACACTTCACATGTACAGGGCAGCCACCAGGGGGTGCACCGTGTATTATACACTTCACATGTACAGGGCAGCCACCAGGGGGTGCACCGTGTGTTAGTCACTTCCCCTGCTGACTGCCCTGTACATGTGATGCACCGTGTATTATATACTTCACATGTACAGGGCATCCACCAGGGGGATGCACCATGTATTATACACTTCACATGTACAGGGCAGTCACCAGGGGTGTACCGTGTATTATACACTTCATACGTACAGGGCAGCCACCAGGGGTGCACCGTGTATTATACACTTCACATGTACAGGGAAGCCACCAGGGGGTGCTCAGTGTATAATACACTTCACATGTACAGGGCAGCCACCAGGGGGTGCACCATGTATTATACTCTTCACATGTACAGGGCAGTCACCAGGGGATGCACCATGTATTGTACACTTCACATGTACAGAGCATCCACCAGGGGTGCACCGTGTATTATACACTTCACATGTACAGGGCATCCACCAGGGGTGCACCGTGTATTAGTCACTTCCCCTGCTGACTGTCCTGTACATGTGATGCACCGTGTATTATACACTCCACATGTACAGGGCAGCCACCAGGGGGTACACCATGTATTATACACTTCCCCTGCTGACTGCCCTGTACATGTGATGCACCGTGTATTATATACTTCACATGTACAGGGCAGTCACCAGGGGGTGCACCGTGTATTATACACTCAACATGTACAGGGCATCCACCAGGGGGTGCACCATGTATTATACACTTCCCCTGCTGACTGCCCTGTACATGTGATGCACCGTGTATTATATACTTCACATGTACAGGGCAGTCACCAGGGGATGCACCATCTATTATAATCTTCACATGTACAGGGCAGCCACCAAGGGGTGCACCGTGTATTATACACTTCACATGTACAGGGCATCCACCAGGGGGTGCACCATGTATTATACACTTCCCCTGCTGACTGTCCTGTACATGTGATGCACCGTGTATTATATACTTCACATGTACAGGGCAGCCACCAGGGGATGCACCGTATATTATACACTTCACATGTACAGGGCAGCCACCAGGGGATGCACCGTATATTATACACTTCACATGTACAGGGCATCCACCAGGGGATGCACCATGTTTTATGCAATTCACATGTACAGGGCATCCACCAGGGGGTTCACCGAGTATTATACACTTCACATGTACAGGGCAGCGACCAGTGGGTTCACCGAGAATTATACACTTCACATGTACAGGGCAGCCACCAGGGGGTGCACCGTGTATTATACGCTTCAAATGTACAGGGCAGTCACCAGGGGTGCACCGTATATTATATACTTCACATGTACAGGGCATCCACCAGGGGATGCACCATGTATTATACACTTCACATGTACAGGGCAGCCACCAGGGGGTGCACCGTGTATTATACACTTCACATGTACAGGGCATCCACCAGGGGTGCACCGTGGATTATACACTTCACATGTACAGAGCATCCACCAGGGGTGCACCGTGGATTAGTCACTTCCCCTGCTGACTGCTCTACACATGTGATGCACCGTGTATTATACACTCCACATGTACAGGGCATCCATCTGGGGATGCACCATGTATTATACACTTCACATGAACAGGGCATCCACCAGGGGATGCACCATGTATTATACACTTCACATGTACAAGGCAGCAACAAGGGGGTGCACCGTGTATTAGTCACTTCCCCTGCTGACTGCCCTGTACATGTGATGCACCGTGTATTATACACTCCACATGTACAGGGCAGACACAAGGGGTGCACCGTGTATTATACACTTCACATGTACAGGGTAGCCACCAGGGGGTGCACCGTGTATTATACACTCCACATGTACAGGATAGCCACCAGGGGGTGCACCGTGTATTATACACTTCCCTTGCTGACTGCCCTGTACATGTGATGCACCGTGTATTATACACTCCACATGTACAGGGCAGCCACCAGGGGTGCACCGTGTATTATACACTCCACATGTACAGGGCATCCACCAGGGGTGCACCGTGTATTAGTCACTTCCCTTGCTGACTGTCCTGTACATGTGATGCACCGTGTATTGAATACTTCACATGTACAGGGCATCCACCAGGGGATGCACCATGTATTATACACTTCCCTTGCTGACTGCCCTGTACATGTGATGCACCGTGTATTATACACTCCACATGTACAGGGCAGCCACCAGAGGGTGCACCGTGTATTATACACTTCACATGTACAGGGCAGCCACCAGGGGTGCACCGTGTATTATATACTTCACATGTACAGGGCAGCCACCAGGGGTGCACCGTGTACTATAAACTTCTCATGTACAGAGCATCCACCAGGGGGTGCACCATGTATTATACACTTCACATGTACAGGGCAGCCACCAGGGGGTGCACCGTGTATTATACACTTCACATGTACAGGGCAGCCACCAGGGGTGCATCGTGTATTATACACTTCACATGTACAGAGCATCCACCAGGGGTGCACCGTGTATTATACACTCCACATGTACACGGCAGCCGCCAGGTGGTGCACCGTGTATTATACTCTTCACATGTACAGGGCATCCACCAGGGGTGCACCGTGTATTATACTCTTCATATGTACAGGGCAGCCACCAGGGGGTGCACCGTGTATTATACACTTCCCTTGCTGACTGCCCTGTACATGTGATGCACCATGTATTATACACTTCACATGTACAAGGCAGCCACCAGGTGGTGCACCGTGTATTATACTCTTCACATGTACAGGGCATCCACCAGGGGTGCACCGTGTACTATACACTCCACATGTACAGGGCAGCCACCAGGGGTGCACCGTGTATTATACACTCCACATGTACAGGGCAGCCACCAGGGGGTGCACCGTGTATTATACACTTCACATGTACAGGGCAGCCACCAGGGGGTGCACCATGTATTATACACTTCACATGTACAGGGCAGCCACCAGGGGTGCACCGTGTATTATAAACTTCACATGTACAGAGCATCCACCAGGGGTGCACCGTGTATTATACACTCCACATGTACAGGGCAGCCACCAGGTGGTGCACCGTGTATTATACACTCCACATGTACAGGGCAGCCACCAGAGGGTGCACCGTGTATAATACACTTCACATGTACAGGGCATCCACCAGGGGATGCACCATGTATTATACACTCCACATGTACAGGGCAGCCACCAGGGGGTGCACCATGTATTATACTTTTCACATGTACAGGGCATCCACCAGGGGTGCACAGTGTATTAGTCACTTCCCCTGCTGACTGCCCTGTACATGTGATGCACCGTGTATTATACACTCCACATGTACAGGGCAGCCACCAGGGGGTGCCCCGTGTATTATACACTTCACATGTACAGGGCAGCCACCAGGGGATGCACCGTGTATTATACACTCCACATGTACAGGGCAGCCACCAGGGGGTGCACCATGTATTATACTTTTCACATGTACAGGGCATCCACCAGGGGTGCACAGTGTATTAGTCACTTCCCCTGCTGACTGCCCTGTACATGTGATGCACCGTGTATTATACACTCCACATGTACAGGGCAGTCACCAGGGGATGCACCATCTATTATAATCTTCACATGTACAGGGCAGCCACCAAGGGGTGCACCGTGTATTATACACTTCCCCTGCTGACTGTCCTGTACATGTGATGCACCGTGTATTATATACTTCACATGTACATGGCATCCACCAGGGGGTGCACCATGTATTATACACTTCACATGTACAGAGCATCCACCAGGGCTGCACCGTGTATTATACACTTCACATGTACAGGGCATCCACCAGGGGATGCACCGTATATTATACACTTCACATGTACAGGGCAGTCACCAGGGGATGCACCGTGTATTATACACTTACCCTTCTGACTGCCCTGTACATATGATGCACCATATTTGATGCAATTCACATGTACAGGGCATCCACCAGGGGTGCACCGTGTATTATATACTTCACATGTACAGAACATCCACCAGGGGTGCACCGTGTATTATACACTTCACATGTACAGGGCCGCCACCAGGGGGTACACCGTGTATTATACTCTTCACATGTACAGGGCAGCCACCAGGGGGTGCACCATGTATTATACTCTTCACATGTACAGGGCAGCCACCAGGGGTGCAATGTGTATTATATACTTCATATGTACAGGGCATCCACCAGGGGGTGCACCGTGTATTATACACTCCACATGTACAGGGCATCCACTAGGGGGTGCACCATGTATTATACACTTCCCCTGCTGACTGCCCTGTACATGTGATGCACCGTGTATTATACACTCCACATGTACAGGGTATCCACCAGGGGATGCACCATGTATTATAATCTTCACATGTACAGGGCATCCACCAGGGGGTGCACCATGTATTATACACTTCCCCTGCTGACTGCCCTGTACATGTGATGCACCGTGTATTATACACTCCACATGTACAGGGCAGTCACCAGGGGATGCACCATCTATTATAATCTTCACATGTACAGGGCAGTCAGTAGGGGATGCACCAAGTATTATATACTTCACATGTACAGGGTAGCCACAAGGGGGTTCACCGTGCATTATACACTTCCCCTGCTGACTACCCTGTACATGTGATGCACCGTGTATTATATACTCCACATGTACAGGGCAGCCACCAGGGGGTGCACCGTGTATTATACACTTCACATGTACAGGGCAGCCACCAGGGGGTGCACCATGTATTATACACTCCACATGTACAGGGCAGACACAAGGGGTGCACCGTGTATTATACACTTCACATGTACAGGGCAGACACAAGGGGTGCACCGTGTATTATAGACTTCACATGTACAGGGCAGCCACCAGGGGGTGCACCATGTATTATACACTTCCCCTGCTGACTGCCCTGTACATGTGATGCACCGTGTATTATACACTCCACATGTACAGGGCAGTCACCAGGGGATGCACCATCTATTATAATCTTCACATGTACAGGGCAGTCAGTAGGGGATGCACCAAGTATTATATACTTCACATGTACAGGGTAGCCACAAGGGGGTTCACCGTGCATTATACACTTCCCCTGCTGACTACCCTGTACATGTGATGCACTGTGTATTATATACTCCACATGTACAGGGCAGCCACCAGGGGGTGCACCGTGTATTATACACTCCACATGTACAGGGCAGCCACCAGGGGGTGCACCATGTATTATACACTCCACATGTACAGGGCAGCCACCAGGGGTGCACCATGTATTATACACTTCACATGTACAGGGCAGACACAAGGGGTGCACCGTGTATTATAGACTTCACATGTACAGGGAATCCACCAGGGGTTCACCGTGTATTATACTCTTCACATGTACAGGGCAGTCACCAGGGGTGCACCGTGTATTATACACTTCACATGTACATGGCATCCACCAGGGGGTGCACCGTGTATTATACACTTCACATGTACAGGGCAGCCACCAGGGGGGGCACCGTGCATTATACACTTCCCCTGCTGACTGCCCTGTACATGTGATGCACCGTGTTTTATACACTCCACATGTACAGGGCAGCCACCAGGGGGTGCACCGTGTATTATACACTTCACATGTACAGGGCAGCCACCAGGGGGTGCACCATGTATTATACTCTTCACATGTACAGGGCAGCCTCCAGGGGTGCACCGTGTATTATACACTTCACATGTACAGGTCAGTCAGCAGGGGATGCACCGTATATTATACACTTCACATGTACAGGGCAGTCAGCAGGGGATGCTCCGTATATTATACACTTCACATGTACAGGGCATCCACCAGGGGATGCACCATGTATTATACACTTCACATGTACAGGGTAGCCACAAGGGGGTTCACCGTGCATTATACACTTCCCCTGCTGACTGCCCTGTACATGTGATGCACCGTGTATTATATACTCCACATGTACAGGGCCGCCATCAGGGGGTGCACGGTGTATTATACACTTCACATGTACAGGGCCGCCATCAGGGGGTGCACCGTGTATTATACACTTCACATGTACAGGGCAGCCACCAGGGGGGGCACCGTGCATTATACACTTCCCCTGCTGACTGCCTTGTACATGTGATGAACCGTGTATTATACACTCCACATGTACAGGGCAGCCACCAGGAGGTGCACCGTGTATTATACTCTTCACATGTACAGGGCATCCACCAGGGGTGCACCGTTTATTAGTCACTTCCCCTGCTGACTGCCCTGTACATGTGATGCACCGTGTATTATACACTCCACATGTACAGGGCAGCCACCAGGGGGTGCACCGTGTATTATACACTTCACATGTACAGGGCATCCACCAGGGGATGCACCATGTATTATACTCTTCACATGTACAGGGCATCCACCAGGGGGTTCACTGAGTATTATACACTTCACATGTACAGGGCAGACACCAGTGGGTGCACCGTGTATTATACACTTCACATGTACAGGGCAGCCACCAGGGGGTGCACCGTGTATTATACACTTCACATGTACAGGGCATCCACCAGGGGATGCACCATGTATTATACACTTCACATGTACAGGGCAGCCACCAGGGGGTGCACCGTGTATTAGTCACTTCCCCTGCTGACTGCCTTGTACATGTGATGCACCGTGTATTATATACTTCACAGGTACAGGGCAGTCACCAGGGGGTGCACCGTGTATTATACACTTCACATGTACAGGGCAGCCACCAGGGGTTGCACCATGTATTATACACTTCACATGTACAGGGCATCCACCAGGGGATGCACCGTGTATTATACACTCCACATGTACAGAGCATCCACCAGGGGTGCACCGTGTATTAGTCACTTCCCCTGCTGACTGTCCTGTACATGTGATGCACAGTGTATTATATACTTCACAGGTACAGGGCAGTCACCCTGGGATGCTCCATGTATTATACACTTCACATGTACAAGGCAGCAACAAGGGGGTGCACCGTGTACTATACACTTCACATGTACAGAACAGCCACCAGGGGGTGCACCGTGTACTATACAATCCACATGTACAGGGTAGCCACCAGGGGGTGCACCGTGTACTATACACTCCACATGTACAGGGTAGCCACCAGGGGGGGCACCGTGTATTATACACTTCCCCTGCTGACTGCCCTGTACATGTGATGCACCGTATATTATACACTTCACATGTACAGGGCAGCCACCAGGGGTGCACCGTGTATTATACACTTCATATGTACAGGGCAGCCACCAGGGGTGCACCGTGTATTATACACTTCACATGTACAGAGCATTCACCAGGGGTGCACCGTGTATTATACACTCCACATGTACAGAGCATTCACCAGGGGTGCACCGTGTATTATACACTTCACATGTACAGGGCATCCACCAGGGGTGCACCGTGTATTAGTCACTTCCCCTGCTGACTGTCCTGTACATGTGATGCACCAAATTTTATGCAATTCACATGTACAGGGCATCCACCAGGGGTGCACCGTGTATTATATACTTCACATGTACAGAACATCCACCAGGGGTGCACCGTGTATTATACACTTCACATGTACAGGGCAGCCACCAGGGGGTGCACCATGTATTATACTCTTCACATGTACAGGGCAGCCACCAGGGGTGCACCGTGTATTATATACTTCACATGTACAGGGCAGCCACCAGGGGGTGCACCGTGCATTATACACTCCACATGTAAAGGGCATCCAGCAGGGGGTTCACCGTGTATTATACACTTCCCCTGCTGACTGCCCTGTACATTTGATGCACCGTGTATTATACACTCCACATGTACAGGGCAGCGAACAGGTGGTGCACCGTGTATTTTACTCTTCACATGTACAGGGCATCCACCAGGGGATGCACCATATATTATACACTTTACATGTACAGGGCAGCCACAAGGGGGGGCACTGTATTGTACAATTCACATGTACAGGGCATCCACCAGGGGATGCACCATGTATTATACACTTCCCCTGCTGACTGCCCTGTACATGTGATGCACCGTGTATTATACACTCCACATGTACAGGGCAGCCACCAGGGAATGCACCGTGTATTATACACTTCACATGTACAGGGCAGCCACCAGTGGGTGCACCGTGTACTATACACTTCCCCTGCTGACTGCCCTGTACATGTGATGCACCGTGTATTATACACTTCACATGTACAGGGCATCCACCAGGGGTGCACAGTGTATTATACACTCCTTATGTACAGGGCAGCCACCAGGGGATGCACCATGTATTATACACTTCACATGTACAGAGCATCCACCAGGGGTGCACAGTGTATTATACACTCCTTATGTACAGGGCAGCCACCAGGGGATGCACCATGTATTATACACTTCACATGTACAGGGCAGACACCAGGGGGTGCACTGTGTATTGTACACTTCACATGTACAGGGCCTCCACCAGGGGATGCACCATGTATTATACACTTCACATGTACAGGGCAGCCACCAGGAAATGCACCGTGTACTATACACTTCACATGTACAGGGCAGCCACCAGGGGTGCACCGTGTATTAGTCACTTCCCCCGCTGACTGCCCTGTACATGTTATGCACCATGTATTATACACTCCACATGTACAGGGCAGCCACCAGGGGGTGCACCGTGTATTATACACTTCACATGTACAGGACAGTCAGCAGGGGATGCTCCGTACATTATACACTTCACATGTACAGGGCAGCCACCAGGGGGTTTGACTCTCCCACCCCAGGGCTATGGGACACCCGGTCTCGGACCGGACTAGTCTGGGGGTCGTCAGTGGTGGCGGGGCCCGGCTCCGTGGCCCTGGTGGGTGTCAGTTAAATATGGCAGGCGACTTGGTGTGAATAAAGTTTATATTTGTCGTGACGCCACCTGTGGTTTGAGGCTATTAAGCCGCCGCTGCTGTATGAGGCCGCCGGGGCTGGTGATATGGCAGCTTGGGTGGTCCTGTTCCCCACAGGTGGAGCGGTACCCCGGGGCACAGTTGGTGCTCGTGGGAGTCTATGGTGTTGTGTGCATAACACGGTGCAGGGCCGACAGGCAATGAAAGAAACAGGCACAAATAACAGTCTCTTTACCTTCTCCTCTTTTACTTCCCAAACGGTTAGTCCTGGGAGACTGTTACAGGTGGTAGAGGGCTCCGGCCGGCCTGGAAGTAACTGAGATGTCGTTTTGGCCAGATGAGTATGAGGCCTACTCCTGTTCGTTTCTTTACTGTAATAGGACCCTGCTCTCTGGATTTAGCAATGGCGCTCTTGCTGCTGGGACCGGTGGTATGTCCCTTTCCCTCTGTGGTAGGCTGCGCAGGCCCTCTCTGGTGCTTCTCTGCTGGAGTCCGCACCGGGCCCTGGTGATGCAGCTGTACCTTCGGGCTGTTTATGGGCCAGGTGCTTGCAGCTTTCCTGCCCTTCGGATTTGGCTACCAGGGAGTATTTTAGGCCCTGGTGGCCACAGACTCCGATGTCCGAGTCTCTTCTGTGCCTCTCTGCTCCTCCTGCTTCCCTGGGCCAAGCTGCTCCAGCTCTAGGCCCCAGATCCACAGGACAGCACACTCTGCGTCTGCTTGCTATCACTTCTCTCTACAGACTGAACACTAACTCCTCCCTCAGGCCAGACTTAAGGAATGCTCCCTGGAACTCCAGGTTCAGAGCTCCCCCTGCTGGCCTGAGGGAGAACTGCGTTGGATGTTAAACTTACTGGCCAATAGACCTCCCAATTACCTCCAGGCTCAGCATTAACCCTTTGGAGGGCAATGCTGTTGTGGCGACCAGGTCCTGGGGCGCCACACTCCCCCTTAGTTAAATTCAGTACTCCTGGACTGAAGAAACAAAACATAACATGTTAGAACATTTCATCCCATATGGGAGGCGCATTATTTAAACGTTACAAACTGAAACAATACTATAAGAGTCCAGTGTGGCTCCCTGCCGGGTGTCCATTACACTGCTCCATGGGGGACCCGCCGCGATAAAACCCCCAACGTAGGCTCTGGGCGTGCGTCAGAGCATTGCTACTGAAAAAACTCGTTCTATCAGTCAGCGTAGGGGTAAACAGCAATCAAAACACAATTTGCCATTGGCAACTAGAAACCCTAAACTAAAGACTGATCTGTTAAAATCTAACTTTTAATTCATTATTTAAGATATAAAGGGACATACAGTTTAAAATCACTAAACATTGTGGTCTAAATCTGATTGGTATATAACCGTTCCCGGATAAAGTGATTCCTAATCCAGACTGACGTCTGTGAGTGATCTCTATATTATTCTTGTAATGAAGGACCACTAATGCTTGCTAATTAAAAGACATGAAGCAGTAGCCTCCCCAACATGTTTCACCACACTGGCGTCATCAGGGGGCTGAGGCTAATACTGACTTACTCTGTGTTTGAGGACCTTTTATAGTCTGAACCAGATACTGACAGCAGAAGTAACCAATAGTAATCAGTGTCATATAGTGTGGGAAGAAGAAGGAGCCTGTCATATCAAGAGGTGTGTGTTTCCCTTTAAATGCCACAAGATGTTTTGTTAATTCAGCTGTCTATCACAACGCAGCTTGTGCATTGGTCAGATCTGTCTAACACTAAATTCCCTTAAGGTTAACAAAGTATTACAGTCCCATCACCCTAACAGGGCAGTAGACAGGTTCCCATCAAAGTTTTATAGAGCATATGGTATACACTATATAGTACAGAAGCAAACACGATCACTGTCAGTGTGATCGCAGTCGGACGGCATCTGCTCAAACCGCGCATGCGTCCGCACTTAGAGTCCAAAGAGTGAGGTATTACTAACCGCGGATGCGTCCCCTCTTAGACTCGGAGGAGATGATCTTTGCTTAATGCGCGTGCGCCCGCACTTAGAAGCAGGGAAGACAGTTGCTCACAACTGCGCCTGCGTCTACACTTAGAAACAAGGGGAATAACTATACATAATGCGCGTGCGTCTGCACTTAGATGCATGGAGCATAATTTCCTCAATCGTGCCTGCAGCTATACTTAGACTATGGATCATACATACTCACACTTAGACTCTGGAGGGATTATCTCTTGCTATAAATATGTCCCTCTTTAGAACTGTAGGAAAATATATTAAATACCATATGTACACTATATTCAAGGCTACTATGGCATATATATGTCCATGCTTAGAATGGGGTAGAATTATATCTCAGAGAGACAAGCTTTACAATGATATGTTCCGATTTCAAACCTCAGTTTTATCTGACACTGATAATTGTAATAAGGTCTGCAATAAAAAATTATTATATCTCTTTAATATACATCTAATAAGGTCCCATATAATAGATGTCCACAGATTTTCTATATCTATATGGTATAAGGTAATTAATTGATTTGTATGGGGGTAGAGACTGTCACACAAAAGGTCTTACATATTATTAAATAAAGGCTGTATATGTAAAGCCTTCATTCAAGCCATTAGGGCTCATACAGTTTAATCTAAAAATCCACCTCGCCTCCTCCTTTAGCAAAAGTCTATCCAAATTTCCTTTCCTTGCTCCCAATTTAACTTGTCTAATACCCCAGAATTTCAGATCTAGGGGATTTTCACTATGATAATATCTCATGTGTCTAGAGAGAGGTGTATCCACTTTGGTGTTGATTGTACTAATATGCTTCGAAATCCTCCTCCGAAACTCTTGGATCGTTTTCCCCACATATAGTTTTTTACAAGGACATATTGCTCCATAAATCACTCCCTTCGATTTACAGTTGATTCTATCTTTTATGACATATATCCGGTTGTCTGACGGGTTGGTAAACTCTCTCTGTTTCGATAGATAGCTGCAAAAGGAGCATCTTCCACATGGATGGGAGCCCTCTTGTAATCTTGTTAGCCAATCTCTTTCCGGATTCACCTTAGACTGAGTGAAATGGCTATGAGTTAGAGATTCTCTCAGATTCTTCCCCCTGCGGTAAGTAATGTTGGGGTTAACACCAATCACCGATTTTAGGTCTGGGTCGGCTCTAAGAATGGGCCAATATTTTTTTAAGATGTTGTAGACCTCTCTAGAACGTTCGTCATATGTGCCTATCACCCTAACCGGTGAGCTTTCATTTTTCTCCTTTTTCTTTGTCAGGAGTTCATCACGGTTCATTCCTTTTGCCCTATTGAAGGCTTTATGTAATACTTTTTTTGGGTAACCTCTTGCAGTAAAGAATTTAAATAATCTGCTACACTCTACTCCAAAACTCTTGTCGTCAGAGCAATTTCTACGAGCTCTCATGTATTGTCCCACTGGGATCCCTGCTTTTAGCGGGATAGGGTGCCAGCTATCCCAATGCAACAAATTATTTGTCGCAGTTGGTTTTCTATAGGTATTTGTTTGTATGTTGCCATCCCCATCAATGGTGATTGTCAGATCCAGGAAATTGATGGTTTTATTACCAATCTCGTGGGTGTAATACATACCAATCCTATTGTTATTCAGGATAGTAACAAAATCCTGGAAGATATCTATTTCACCCTCCCATAGGATAAGTACATCATCGATGTACCTACCCCAAAACAAGATGTGGCTAGTGTAAAAACTCAAATCCTCAGAAAATACAAAAACATCCTCCCACCATCCCAAAAAAAGGTTTGCGAAAGTGGGCGCACAAGTCGTACCCATGGCGGTACCCCTAATCTGGTGATATAGGGCACCGCCAAAGGTAAAGAAATTGTGCGTCAGAACAAAACGCAAAAGTGATAACAAAAATTCATTATGAGGTGTGAATTGTTTACCCTTTGCTGCCAGGAAGTGGGCAACTGCTCCTATTCCCAATTCATGGTCGATGTTACTATACAGTCCTTCCACGTCCAAGCTAGTCAAAATGGTTGTCTTTGATACATTCAGGCCACGCAACTTTAGGACAAGATCTTTTGTGTCCCTGATGAAGGATGGCAACACCTGTACAAACGGGGATAGTAGTTCATCTATATACCTGCTGGCACCCTCTGTAAGGGAATCATTACCCGAAACTATCGGTCTGCCGGGTATTGGGACCACGTTCTTATGCACTTTGGGAAGTGCATAGAACGTGGCCAAAGTGGGATGAGGGTTATACATCTCTTTGTATTCATCCTCAGAAATCAGTGATGCTGATAGTGCAACCTTTAACAGGGACTGTAAATCTGCAAGATATTTATCAGTGGGATCCGTACTCAAAATCTTGTAGGTTTTCTTATCATCCAGTAGTTTTCTTGCCATTTTTACATAGTCAGTCGTGTCCATCAGGACAATATTACCCCCTTTGTCTGAACCCTTTATAGTGATCTCCTCTAGATCTTCAAGGTCATTCAGGGCTCTTTGTTCAGGTGTACTGAGATTTTTTAGGGGGTAATATGTTCTACGGTTGATTTTTTTAAGGTCTTCTCCTACCATATTCACAAAGGTGTCAATATTGTGATATTGGGAGAACGGAGGAGTTTTCTTACTTTTTGGTTTTAATGACCAGAATGGGGGTACAATCTCATTCACATATCCATCACTACCATCCTCTAGACTTTCCAAGACTCTGATTGCTTCATCCTCTTTCTCTTTCATAATCACAGGATCCCTGTTTTTTATAGTGTGATACTTATGTAATGCCAACCTTCTTGCAAAGAGATTTAGATCCTTTGTCCAAAGAAAAGGATCATATTTAGGAACTGGTGTGAAGGACAATCCTTTTTTCAATAATCGCCTATGTGTCTCTTCCAGTTCAATTGATGATAAATTGAATATTTGCAGATCTCTTTCTGGTGGCATCACTATATCTGTTGCACTATCTCCCCAAAAAAGACTGATTTGTCAACATCATCTCGCTCGTGCTCGTTTGTGGGGTTGCTATTGAAGTCATCATACTTTGTAGAGGTGTATTTAAGGGGAGCATGGTCTGTTGCATCTGGCCCATAGATAGTTGTGGATTCCCCACCCTCGTGGTCGTATTTAATTGTGTTACATCTCCTATTTGGAGAGTATTTTGGACCAGACCATTTTGCACTGGCATTTGACCATGAGTCATATTTTGTAGTGAACTCGTCACAGCTGGAACAGTAGATGTATTTCCAAATACGACCGAAGTCTGTGTTGGGCCCGTTACATTTTGCATCTGATTTAGTGTTCCATACTGTGACGGGATGGTCACGTTTGGGATAGGTGTCACATTCCCAGGGGCCGAGACAGTTTGTGTGTTCTGTGTCTCCCCTCTCAGAGATTGTGAAACAGATGACAAGAAGGAGAAGGAATTGCTGTTTGACAGATTTTGGGAAAAATCGAGATCTGTCAAACAGCAATTCCTTCTCCTTCTTGTCATCTGTTTCACAATCTCTGAGAGGGGAGACACAGAACACACAAACTGTCTCGGCCCCTGGGAATGTGACACCTATCCCAAACGTGACCATCCCGTCACAGTATGGAACACTAAATCAGATGCAAAATGTAACGGGCCCAACACAGACTTCGGTCGTATTTGGAAATACATCTACTGTTCCAGCTGTGACGAGTTCACTACAAAATATGACTCATGGTCAAATGCCAGTGCAAAATGGTCTGGTCCAAAATACTCTCCAAATAGGAGATGTAACACAATTAAATACGACCACGAGGGTGGGGAATCCACAACTATCTATGGGCCAGATGCAACAGACCATGCTCCCCTTAAATACACCTCTACAAAGTATGATGACTTCAATAGCAACCCCACAAACGAGCACGAGCGAGATGATGTTGACAAATCAGTCTTTTTTGGGGAGATAGTGCAACAGATATAGTGATGCCACCAGAAAGAGATCTGCAAATATTCAATTTATCATCAATTGAACTGGAAGAGACACATAGGCGATTATTGAAAAAAGGATTGTCCTTCACACCAGTTCCTAAATATGATCCTTTTCTTTGGACAAAGGATCTAAATCTCTTTGCAAGAAGGTTGGCATTACATAAGTATCACACTATAAAAAACAGGGATCCTGTGATTATGAAAGAGAAAGAGGATGAAGCAATCAGAGTCTTGGAAAGTCTAGAGGATGGTAGTGATGGATATGTGAATGAGATTGTACCCCCATTCTGGTCATTAAAACCAAAAAGTAAGAAAACTCCTCCGTTCTCCCAATATCACAATATTGACACCTTTGTGAATATGGTAGGAGAAGACCTTAAAAAAAATCAACCGTAGAACATATTACCCCCTAAAAAATCTCAGTACACCTGAACAAAGAGCCCTGAATGACCTTGAAGATCTAGAGGAGATCACTATAAAGGGTTCAGACAAAGGGGGTAATATTGTCCTGATGGACACGACTGACTATGTAAAAATGGCAAGAAAACTACTGGATGATAAGAAAACCTACAAGATTTTGAGTACGGATCCCACTGATAAATATCTTGCAGATTTACAGTCCCTGTTAAAGGTTGCACTATCAGCATCACTGATTTCTGAGGATGAATACAAAGAGATGTATAACCCTCATCCCACTTTGGCCACGTTCTATGCACTTCCCAAAGTGCATAAGAACGTGGTCCCAATACCCGGCAGACCGATAGTTTCGGGTAATGATTCCCTTACAGAGGGTGCCAGCAGGTATATAGATGAACTACTATCCCCGTTTGTACAGGTGTTGCCATCCTTCATCAGGGACACAAAAGATCTTGTCCTAAAGTTGCGTGGCCTGAATGTATCAAAGACAACCATTTTGACTAGCTTGGACGTGGAAGGACTGTATAGTAACATCGACCATGAATTGGGAATAGGAGCAGTTGCCCACTTCCTGGCAGCAAAGGGTAAACAATTCACACCTCATAATGAATTTTTGTTATCACTTTTGCGTTTTGTTCTGACGCACAATTTCTTTACCTTTGGCGGTGCCCTATATCACCAGATTAGGGGTACCGCCATGGGTACGACTTGTGCGCCCACTTTCGCAAACCTTTTTTTGGGATGGTGGGAGGATGTTTTTGTATTTTCTGAGGATTTGAGTTTTTACACTAGCCACATCTTGTTTTGGGGTAGGTACATCGATGATGTACTTATCCTATGGGAGGGTGAAATAGATATCTTCCAGGATTTTGTTACTATCCTGAATAACAATAGGATTGGTATGTATTACACCCACGAGATTGGTAATAAAACCATCAATTTCCTGGATCTGACAATCACCATTGATGGGGATGGCAACATACAAACAAATACCTATAGAAAACCAACTGCGACAAATAATTTGTTGCATTGGGATAGCTGGCACCCTATCCCGCTAAAAGCAGGGATCCCAGTGGGACAATACATGAGAGCTCGTAGAAATTGCTCTGACGACAAGAGTTTTGGAGTAGAGTGTAGCAGATTATTTAAATTCTTTACTGCAAGAGGTTACCCAAAAAAAGTATTACATAAAGCCTTCAATAGGGCAAAAGGAATGAACCGTGATGAACTCCTGACAAAGAAAAAGGAGAAAAATGAAAGCTCACCGGTTAGGGTGATAGGCACATATGACGAACGTTCTAGAGAGGTCTACAACATCTTAAAAAAATATTGGCCCATTCTTAGAGCCGACCCAGACCTAAAATCGGTGATTGGTGTTAACCCCAACATTACTTACCGCAGGGGGAAGAATCTGAGAGAATCTCTAACTCATAGCCATTTCACTCAGTCTAAGGTGAATCCGGAAAGAGATTGGCTAACAAGATTACAAGAGGGCTCCCATCCATGTGGAAGATGCTCCTTTTGCAGCTATCTATCGAAACAGAGAGAGTTTACCAACCCGTCAGACAACCGGATATATGTCATAAAAGATAGAATCAACTGTAAATCGAAGGGAGTGATTTATGGAGCAATATGTCCTTGTAAAAAACTATATGTGGGGAAAACGATCCAAGAGTTTCGGAGGAGGATTTCGAAGCATATTAGTACAATCAACACCAAAGTGGATACACCTCTCTCTAGACACATGAGATATTATCATAGTGAAAATCCCCTAGATCTGAAATTCTGGGGTATTAGACAAGTTAAATTGGGAGCAAGGAAAGGAAATTTGGATAGACTTTTGCTAAAGGAGGAGGCGAGGTGGATTTTTAGATTAAACTGTATGAGCCCTAATGGCTTGAATGAAGGCTTTACATATACAGCCTTTATTTAATAATATGTAAGACCTTTTGTGTGACAGTCTCTACCCCCATACAAATCAATTAATTACCTTATACCATATAGATATAGAAAATCTGTGGACATCTATTATATGGGACCTTATTAGATGTATATTAAAGAGATATAATAATTTTTTATTGCAGACCTTATTACAATTATCAGTGTCAGATAAAACTGAGGTTTGAAATCGGAACATATCATTGTAAAGCTTGTCTCTCTGAGATATAATTCTACCCCATTCTAAGCATGGACATATATATGCCATAGTAGCCTTGAATATAGTGTACATATGGTATTTAATATATTTTCCTACAGTTCTAAAGAGGGACATATTTATAGCAAGAGATAATCCCTCCAGAGTCTAAGTGTGAGTATGTATGATCCATAGTCTAAGTATAGCTGCAGGCACGATTGAGGAAATTATGCTCCATGCATCTAAGTGCAGACGCACGCGCATTATGTATAGTTATTCCCCTTGTTTCTAAGTGTAGACGCAGGCGCAGTTGTGAGCAACTGTCTTCCCTGCTTCTAAGTGCGGGCGCACGCGCATTAAGCAAAGATCATCTCCTCCGAGTCTAAGAGGGGACGCATCCGCGGTTAGTAATACCTCACTCTTTGGACTCTAAGTGCGGACGCATGCGCGGTTTGAGCAGATGCCGTCCGACTGCGATCACACTGACAGTGATCGTGTTTGCTTCTGTACTATATAGTGTATACCATATGCTCTATAAAACTTTGATGGGAACCTGTCTACTGCCCTGTTAGGGTGATGGGACTGTAATACTTTGTTAACCTTAAGGGAATTTAGTGTTAGACAGATCTGACCAATGCACAAGCTGCGTTGTGATAGACAGCTGAATTAACAAAACATCTTGTGGCATTTAAAGGGAAACACACACCTCTTGATATGACAGGCTCCTTCTTCTTCCCACACTATATGACACTGATTACTATTGGTTACTTCTGCTGTCAGTATCTGGTTCAGACTATAAAAGGTCCTCAAACACAGAGTAAGTCAGTATTAGCCTCAGCCCCCTGATGACGCCAGTGTGGTGAAACATGTTGGGGAGGCTACTGCTTCATGTCTTTTAATTAGCAAGCATTAGTGGTCCTTCATTACAAGAATAATATAGAGATCACTCACAGACGTCAGTCTGGATTAGGAATCACTTTATCCGGGAACGGTTATATACCAATCAGATTTAGACCACAATGTTTAGTGATTTTAAACTGTATGTCCCTTTATATCTTAAATAATGAATTAAAAGTTAGATTTTAACAGATCAGTCTTTAGTTTAGGGTTTCTAGTTGCCAATGGCAAATTGTGTTTTGATTTTCAGAGCATTGCTGACCCTACTGTATGCACGCCGGACGGGTTTTTCTTCAGGGGTGTTGAGCACACTGGTGCTAACTATGTACAATTAGAGTGCTGGCCACCCATAGTCCAGTGGCCCAATTGTCCATTTACTTAATCACCTAAAACAAAACATTACATACAAGACATTTTCACATAACTATTTACACTGTTAGGTATTTTACTTTCTATGTTCTATACCTTGGAGGGGGCTGTCCCCGAGTGCTACGTTGGGACCGGCGTAGCTCTGGGGTTTGTCCCTGACTACTTGGAGTGTCTGCCCCCTCCGTGTCACTGGTAGGCCTAACGCTGACAGGTATGCGTGTTGGTTGCCTACGGGGTCTCAGATTCGCCAAGGGTACGGCAGGTTCACCACTGGCAGGGGGTTGATTCTCCTGTTCCACTGCTGGCGTGTCATCTTGTTTTGGGTCGGACAGTTCCTTAGGTGGATCTGGAACCTCTTCTGTCTCTGGCTCGACCAACTGCGGGAACGTCAAGACTGGTACCACTATGGCATTATTTATTCGGGTCCAAGTTTTGGGGAATTTGCCAAGGATTGTTTGTATCATCTCTCCCTCTTTTTCTTGAATTTCTTCCACTTCTTTTTGGATTTTGCACCGCTCAGGGCACGCTTTCAGGCGGTCTCTGGAAACTGTTTGATAAGTCTTGCCTTCATCTTTGCTTATGAGGCATACCTTACTATTGTCAAAGTTGGAGGGAATAATGGTGTAGGGTTCATTCTCCCACTGATCATCTAATTTATGCGCCCTCCGCTTTTTCTTGAGGACCTGTTCTCCAGGTGCTAAGGGAGTTGCTGGGGCTGTTTGATTGTAGTTCTGCTCTTGTCTCGTTCTTGCTTGGGACAGGCTCTTTTCTACACATTCCTGGACTTTGCGGTACTGCTGTTGTCGCTCGGTATCCCAATCTTCTATCTCTTGAACCGCTTCAGGTGACACAGTTCCCATCTCAAAGTCTACAGGTAGCTTGCCAGGTCTTGCTCGCATCAAGTAAGCAGGGCTGCAGTTGGTCGAGTTTACTGGGATATGGTTATACAGGTCTACCAGATCTGGTAACTTCTCTGGCCATTGGTTTCTTTCTTCCAGAGGTAGAGTCTTGAGCATATCAATAACCACATGGTTCATCTTCTCGCACAACCCATTGGTTTGGGGGTGGTACGGTGTTGTTCTGATTTTCTTACAGCCGTACATGTTACAGAACTCTTGGAACACTTCTGCCTTGAATGCAGGACCTTGATCAGTCAGTACCCTTTCCGGATAACCGTGAGGTCGACAAAAGTATGCCTGAAATGCTCTAGCTGCTGTTCTGGCTGTCTGGTCCTTCACAGGCACTACTACCAGGAAACGAGAGTAATGGTCCACAATGGTGAGGGCGTACACATAGCCTGACCGGCTTGGTGTTAACTTCATGTGGTTCAGGGCCACCAACTCCAGGGGCTGCTTCGTGACAATTGGCTGTAGGGGAGACCTCTGGCTGGCATCATCCTTCCGCCTCAGGTTACACGAACCACAGTCTCGGAACCACTTCTCGACTGTCTTTCTCATGTGCACCCAGTAGAACCGATCGCGGAGTAGGGTCTCCAACATCTTCCACCCGAAGTGTCCTGCTTTATCATGGTAAGCTGCTAGGACCATTGGAGCATCCCTCTGTGGGACCACTATCTGCCAGACGAGTTCATTCGTTCGCCAGTTGACATATCTCTTGCAGAGCTTGCCTTGGTAGGTGAACAGTCGTCCCCTCTCCTTCCACAACTGCTGGGCTTCTTGTGGAGCGTCTGGACCGAGATGGGTCTCAGCTTGTGCTAGCTTTTCTTTGACCAATCGCACGGCCAGGTCACCGTTCTGTGTCTCTTCCCAATTATGGTGGAGTAATGGGTTGACCGAGACCTCGTGCTGGCTCGAGCGCTTCACTCCTACAGCATGCTCACACTGGGAAACACCTTGGTGATGGAAAGCCGGTAACTCTATCTCTTCGAGTTCATCCAGGTCTTCTCCAGACTCGGGTAAGTGAGGCATTCTGGACAGTGCATCAGCATTGTTATTCTTCTTGCCAGCCCGGTACTTGATGGTAAAGTCAAAGTTAGACAGCCGGGCCATCCATTCCTGCTCCAACGCACTTAACTTGGCGGTTGCCAGATGTGTCAACGGATTGTTGTCCGTGAAGATGGTGAACTTGGCCGATGCCAGATAGTGCTTGAAGCATTCAGTCACTGCCCAAACAATAGCGAGGAACTCCAGCTTGAAGGAACTGTAGTTTTCTGGATTCCTTTCTGTGGGACGAAGCTTCCTACTGGCGTAAGCTATCACCGTCTCCCGGCCTCCCTGCACCTGGGACAGAACTGCTCCCAGTCCCACGTTGCTGGAGTTTGTGTACAGTACAAACGGCTGGCTGTAGTCAGGGTAGGCCAGAATTTCTTCTCCCGTGAGAGCCCCTTTCAGCTGGACAAAAGATGTTTCTATTTGACTGTTCCATTCAAATGGAGGGCTTTGCTTCTTAGCCTTCTTTTGCTGGCCCACCAGGAGATCTTGAAGAGGTGCTGCTATCTTGGTGAAACCATCGATGAACCTTCGGTAGTAGCCCACCAGCCCAAGGAACTGCCGCACCTCTTTTACCGTGGTTGGTCTTGGCCAGTCCTTGATTACGGTGACTTTCTCCGGATCAGGTGCCACACCTTCTGCGCTGACCACATGACCTAGGTACTGTACCTTTGGCTTCAAGAGGTGACATTTGGACGGCTTTATCTTCAGGCCATACTCCGACAGGGACTCAAACACTTCTGCTAAGTGCCTCAGGTGGTCTTCGTAGGTCTTGGAGTAGACTATGACGTCATCCAGGTACAATAGCACGGTTTCAAAGTTGTGATGGCCCAAGCAGCACTCCATCAATCTCTGAAATGTCCCTGGGGCATTGCAGGGCCCGAACGGCATACAATTGAACTCGCAGAGACCCATTGGTGTCGTGAATGCAGTCTTCTCCTTGTCTGCCTCTGCCACGGGAACCTGCCAATACCCACTGGTGAGATCTAGGGTGGAGAAATAATTAGCTGATTTTAAGGCTGTTAGTGACTCTTCTATTCTGGGTAGTGGATAAGCATCTTTATGTGTAATGCGGTTAATTTGTCTGTAATCTACGCACATTCTCATTGTACCATCTTTTGTCTTTACGAGCACTAGTGGAGCTGCCCAAGGGCTACAACTATCTCTGATAACCCCAGCCTCCTTCATTTCCCGTAACATTTCTTTGGCACGCTGATACTGTGCTGGGGGTACAGGGCGGTATCTCTCTTTAATGGGATGATGATCACCCGTGGGGATTTGATGTTTAACCCCTTTTACCTGCCCAAAATCTAGGGGGTGTTTGCTGAAGACCCGCTCGTACTCCTGTACCACCCGGTAAACCCCATGCTTTTGGTGTGAGGGGGTGGAGTCGGTGCCCACATGTAATTTTTGGCACCAGTCTTCCAGCTGTCCCTTGGAGCCATTGTCTTCCGCCTGGTCGGACAGGATCAAGGGTTCCACTGCTTTGATGGTATTGTTACGGACAGTGTACAGTTTTGCTACAGTGGCGTACCGGGGCAATTTGGCTTCCTCCTCCCCACAATTCAGGACACGGACGGGCACTCTTCCCTTGCGGACGTCTGCTACCCCTCTGGCTATCAGGACTCCAGGCCTGCTGTCTGAATACACCGGTTCTACCAAGGCATGGTAGTCCTGACCCTTGAGGCCTATTGCTGCCCGACACCATATCAACATTTCACTTCTTGGGGGTATTGCAATGGGGAGGGGGTCACTTACCCTCACACTGCCAATTTCTCCTCCGGCCAGCTCTACCTGCTGCCTCCTCATCAGGGCTCGGATTTCCCTCTGTAGGGCACGCTGCTGCCCGGAGCTGGCAGTTTCAGACGCCTGCTGCAACAAAATTATCACTTCGGCAATACAATTTTCCATCACATTTGTACCAATGGTTAGCAGTGGGTTAGATTCCTTGCGATCAATATCTACAATTATCATCCCCTGACACGGCAATTCTACCCGCCCCACTTTAATGGTTACTTCCTTGTACCCAATTTGAGGCAAGGGCTGACCATTACTGGCCACAATTGTTAAATCATCATCTGGGCCATGGTCAATGTCTGAATCAGCCCAATATCGTTTGTACAGTTTATAAGGGATGGTTGTTACCTGGGACCCCGTATCCAGGAGGGCATTCAAAGGGATCCCATCCAGCACAATAGGAAGGACCAGGCGTTCTACCACATACTTGCTGCGACTGGGGTTTGAGCCGGGCTTCCTTACACCTGGGGGTTGGCTCCTGGCCCCAGGTTCGGCCCATTTAAAGGACAGTGTCTTGCAATATGGCCCGCCTGGCTGCAGCGGCGGCAGATCGGTTGTCCAGGAGAATCATACCGGTCTGTATCTTTTCCTCTGGTCGGCGGAATCCTCCTCTGTCGCATCCATGGGACGTCATCTGGGCTGGAGGCCAACTCGATACAGGCGATGGGGTCACTTGTAGAGACTGCACGGTCTTGGCAAGGGCAGCTACAGTCTTGGTCAGCTCCTGGACCTGCTGTCTGAGCTCTGCAGCAGGATCCTTATCCAGGGACTGCGCCTCAGCCCCTGCAGCGGCTCGTGTTGCAGGCACCACCCCGGGGTACGTGATAGCAAGAGCCCGGAGGGGTACTGGGTCATTCGGTGTAGATTCTCTCAGTACCCGGATGGCCTGGTCCTTAAACTTTGCAAAGTCCAGAGCAGGGTTCTGCAGGACCATGATACGCAGCTGGGTCCTGTGGGCATCTGACAGGAGCCCTTCTATGAACTGCTCAGTTAGGAGTTTGTCTTCTTCACGTACACTCTCTGGGTCCACCTGTTTAATTGCTTTCAGGGCCTCCTGCAAGTTTAAGGCATAGTCCCTTATGCTGTCTGTGGCCCGTTGTTTGCACCCAAAGAATCTCATCTTTATTTCTGCTGCGGTGCGGGTGTCAAAAGTACTCTCTAACTTGGCCAGTATCTGGGTTGCTGTCCCTTTATCTGTATCAGGCCAGGACTTCACTTCACGCTGGGCCGCGCCGGCTAGCTGCCCCATTAATATGCCCACCTTCTGGCTCTCAGTCAGCGGATACACCCTGAACAAGCTGTGCAGCCTTTCTCTGAAGTCGCTCAGGGTATGTGACTCCCCGGAGTACTGCGGCAGCCATTCTGCTCCCGGGATGTACGGCATTGTGATCGGCATTACCGGCGCTACAGCGGGGGCTGGGGCGATGGCGACTGGGATTACATCGGCCGGTGCTGCTGTGTCTTGAGCTACTACAGCCACCTGCTCTTCCTCTGTGTCGGACATCTTCCTCCCCCTCAGTGGACCTTACCAGGCTCCGCTTTCTTTTTACAATCTCTTCCGGGTAGCGCGGGGTTAACGACCCTCCGCTCTGATGGCGCGCTCCCTTCGCGCTCTTTTTCGGGCACGCCCCCCTTCTTCCTGCACTCAGCGAGGCTAATGGCAGCGGCAGCTTTCAAACAGTAAACACACAGTCTTTTCAAAGGCACACAGTACCCGGTGGGCGCCGGGCACGAAATCCTGTTCGTGACGCCAAAGGTTGACTCGCCCACCCCAGGGCTATGGGACACCCGATGCCGGACCGGACTAGTCCGGGGGTCGTCAGTGGTGGCGGGGCCCGGCTCCGTGGCCCTGGTGGGTGTCAGTTAAATATGGCAGGCGACTTGGTGTGAATAAAGTTTATATTTATCGTGACGCCACCTGTGGCTTGAGGCTATTAAGCCGCCGCTGCTGTATGAGGCCTCCGGGGCTGGTGATATGGCAGCTTGGGTGGTCCTGTTCCCCACAGGTGGAGCGGTACCCCGGGGTACAGTTGGTGCTCGTGGGAGTCTATGGTGTTGTGTGCATAACACGGTGCAGGGCCGACAGACAATGAAAGAAACAGGCACAAACAACAGTCTCTTTACCTTCTCCTCTTTTACTTCCCAAACGGTTAGTCCTGGGAGACTGTTACAGGTGGTAGAGGGCTCCGGCCGGCCTGGAAGTAACTGAGATGTCGTTTTGGCCAGATGAGTATGAGGCCTACTCCTGTTCTTTTCTTTACTGTAATAGGACCCTGCTCTCTGGATTTAGCAATGGCCCTCTTGCTGCTGGGACCGGTGGTACGTCCCTTTCCCTCTGTGGTAGGCTGCGCAGGCCCTCTCTGGTGCTTCTCTGCTGGAGTCCGCACCGGGCCCTGATGATGCAGCTGTACCTTCGGGCTGTTTATGGGCCAGGTGCTTGCAGCTTTCCTGCCCTTCGGATTCGGCTACCAGGGAGTATTTTAGGCCCTGGTGGCCACAGACTCCGATGTCCGAGTCTCTTCTGTGCCTCACTGCTCCTCCTGCTTCCCTGGGCCAAGCTGCTCCAGCTCTAGGCCCCAGATCCACAGGACAGCACACTCTGCGTCTGCTTGCTATCACTTCTCTCTACAGACTGAACACTAACTCCTCCCTCAGGCCAGACTTAAGGAATGCTCCCTGGAACTCCAGGTTCAGAGCTCCCCCTGCTGGCCTGAGGGAGAACTGCGTTGGATGTTAAACTTACTGGCCAATAGACCTCCCAATTACCTCCAGGCTCAGCATTAACCCTTTGGAGGGCAATGCTGTTGTGGCGACCAGGTCCTGGGGCGCCACAGATGCACCATGTACTATACACTTCACATGTACAGGGCAGCCACGAGGGGGTGCACCGTGTACTATACACTTCACAAGTACAGGGTAGCCACGAGGGGGTGCACTGTGTATTATACACTTCCCCTGCTGACTTCCCTGTACATGTGATGCACCGTGTATTATACACTCCACATGTACAGGGCAGCCACCAGGGGGTGCACCGTGTATTATACACTTCACATGTACAGGGCAGCCACCAGGAGGTGCACCGTGTATTATACACTTCACATGTACAGGGCAGCCACCAGGGGGTGCACCGTGTATTATACACTTCCCCTGCTGACTGCCCTGTACATGTGATGCACCGTGTATTATACACTCGACATGTACAGGGCAGCCACCAGGGGGTGCACCGTGTATTATACACTTCACATGTACAGGGCAGCCACCAGGGGGTGCACCGTGAATTATATACTTCACATGTACAGGGCATCCACCAGGGGATGCACCATGTATTATACACTTCACATGTACAGGGAAGACACCAGGGGGTGCACTGTGTATTGTACACTTCACATGTACAGGGCATCCACCAAGGGGTGCACCGTGTATTAGTCACTTCCCCTGCTGACTGCCCTGTACATGTGATGCATCGTGTATTATAGACTTCACATGTACAGAGCATCCACCAGGGGTGCACAGTGTATTATACACTCCACATGTACAGGGCAGTCACCAGGGGGTGCACTGTGTATTGTACACTTCACATGTACAGGGCAGCCACCAGGGGTGCACCGTGTATTATACTCTTCACATGTACAGGGCAGCCACCAGAGGGTGCACCGTGTATTATATACTTCACATGTACAGAGCATCCACCAGGGGTGCACCGTGTATTATACACTTCCCCTGCTGACTGCCCTGTACATGTGATGCACCGTGTAATATACACGTCACATGTACAGGGCATGCACCAGGGGATGCACCATGTATTATACACTTCACATATACAGGGCAGTCACTAGGGGGTGCACTGTGTATTGTACACTTCACATGTACAGGGTAGCCACCAGGGGGTGCACCGTGTATTATACACTTCCCTTGCTGACTGCCCTGTATATGTGATGCACCGTGTATTATACTCTCCACATGTACAGGGCAGCCACCAGGGGTGCACCGTGTATTATACACTCCACATGTACAGGGCAGTCACCAGGGGGTGCACCGTGCATTATATACTTCACATGTACAGAGCATCCACCAGGGGTGCACCGTGTTTTATACACTCCACATGTACAGGGCATCCACCAGGGGGTGCACCATGTAATATACTCTTCACATGTACAGGGCATCCACAAGGGGGTGCACCATGTATTATACACTTACCCTTCTGACTGCCCTGTACATGTGATGCACCATGTATTATGCAGTTCACATGTACAGGCAGGGCCGTATTTGCCACTAGGCACCCGTGGTCCCGTGCCTAGGGCGGCACGTTGCGGGGGGCGGCACTTTCTGGCAGCAAAAAAAAAAAAAAATATATATATATTTTTTTTTTCTTTTTTTTACATCCCCGCCCCCCGTCCCTCCCTCCGTTACACTCGGCTGTGTGTCGGGGGGGGGTTGGGAGGGAGGACAGGCGCACTTATGCTGTCTATTTAAATACATGGCGGGCGGCAGGCATAGTGAGCTGACTAACTCCGGAAGTTCCATGGCCTGCACTTCCGGGGTCAGAGGCGCGCGGGCGCGACAGTCAGCTCACTGCCCCGTGCTGCAGCGTCCAATCCTGCAGATGGCACACGCCGCGGAGGAGGACGCGTCTGAAGCTGGAGCAAGCCAGAAGAGGAGCCAGCCAGAGCAGGGCGGCGAGCACAGGAGCAGGTAAGGCAGAGCCTAGAATGTATGGGCACCTTACAGGTTAGTTGATGATCGTTGCAAATTGCGATGCCTCTTTTTGTCCACTGTAATCATGCAAGGGGAGGCTGGGGGGAGAGAGGCTGAGGCTGGGGGAGGCTGGGAAGAGAGAGAGGCTGGGGGGAGGCTGGGAAGAGAGAGAGGCTGGGGGGAGGCTGGGAAGAGAGGGAGGCTGGGGGGAGAGAGGCTGAGGCTGGGGGAGGCTGGGGGGAGAGAGGCTGAGGCTGGGGGAGGCTGGGAAGAGAGAGAGGCTGGGGGGAGGCTGGGAAGAGAGGGAGGCTGGGAAGAGAGAGAGAGGCTGAGGCTGGGAAGAGAGAGAGACTGAGACTGGGGGGAGGCTGGGAAGAGAGAGGCTGAGGCTGGGGGGAGGCTGGGAAGAGAGAGGCTGAGGCTGGGGGTAGAGAGGCTGAGGCTGGGGGGAGGCAGGGGGGAGAGAGAGGCTAAGGCTGGGGGGAGAGAGAGGCTGAGGCTGGGGGGAGAGAGGCTGAGGCTGGGGGGAGGCAGGGGGGAGAGAGAGGCTAAGGCTGGGGGGAGAGAGAGGCTGAGGCTGGGGGGAGAGAGGCTGAAGCTGGGGGGGAGGCTGGGAGAAGAGAGGCTGATTCTGGGGGAGGCTGGGAGGGGGAGGCTGATGCTGAGGGAGGCTGATGCGGAGGGAGGCTGATGCTGAGGGAGGCTGATGCTGAGGGAGGCTGATGCTGAGGGAGGCTGATGCTGAGGGAGGCTGATGCTGAGGGAGGCTGATGCTGAGGGAGGCTGATGCTGAGGGAGGCTGATGCTGAGGGAGGCTGATGCTGAGGGAGGCTGGGAGGGGGAGGCTTGGAGGAGGGAAGCTGATGCTGAGGGAGGCTTGGAGGAGGGAGGCTGATGCTGAGGGAGGAGGGAGGCTGATGCTGGGGGAGGCTGGGAGGAGAGAGGCTGATGCTGGGGGAAGCTGGGAGGGTGAGGCTTGGAGGAGGGAAGCTGATGCTGAGGGAGGCTTGGAGGAGGGAGGCTGATGCTGAGGAAGGAGGAAGGCTGATGCTGGGGGAGGCTGGGAGGAGGGAGGCTGATGCTGGGGGAGGCTGGGAGGAGGGAGGCTGAGGCTGGTGGGAGGGAGGCTGAGGCTGGGGGAGGCTGGTGGGAGGAGAGAGGCTGATGCTGGGGGAGGCTGGGAGGGGGAAGGTGAGTCTTGGAGGAGGGAGGCTGATGCTGAGGGAGGCTGGGAGGAGGGAGGCTGATGAGAAGGGAGGCTGATGAGGAGGGAGGCTGATGAGGAGGGAGGCTGATGCTGGGGGAGGCTGGGAGAAGGGAGACTGATGCTGGGGGAGGCTGGGAGGAGGGAGGCTGATGCTGGGGGAGGCTGGGAGGAGGGAGGCTGATGCTGTGGGAGGCTGGGAGGAGAGAGGCTGATGCTGTGGGAGGCTGGGAGGAGAGAGGCTGATGCTGTGGGAGGCGAGAGGCTGATGCTGGGGGAGGCTGGGAGCAGAGAGGCTGATGCTGGGGGAGGCTGGGAGGAGGGAGGCTGATGCTGTGGGAGGCTGGGAGGAGAGAGGCTGATGCTGGGGGAGGCGAGAGGCTGATGCTGGGGGAGGCTGGGAGGAGAGAGGCTGATGCTGGGGGAGGCTGGGAAGAGAGAGAGGCTGGGGGAGGCTGGGAAGAGAGAGGCTGGGGGGAGGCTGGGAAGAGAGGGAGGCTGGGGGGAGAGAGGCTGAGGCTGGGGGAGGCTGGGAAGAGAGAGAGGCTGGGGGGAGGCTGGGAAGAGAGGGAGGCTGGGAAGAGAGAGAGGCTGAGGCTGGGAAGAGAGAGAGACTGAGACTGGGGGGAGGCTGGGAAGAGAGAGGCTGAGGCTGGGGGGAGGCTGGGAAGAGAGAGAGGCTGAGGCTGGGGGTAGAGAGAGGCTGAGGCTGGGGGGAGGCAGGGGGGAGAGAGAGGCTAAGGCTGGGGGGAGAGAGAGGCTGAGGCTGGGGGGAGAGAGGCTGAGGCTGGGGGGAGGCAGGGGGGAGGGAGAGGCTAAGGCTGGGGGGAGAGAGAGGCTGAGGCTGGGGGGAGAGAGGCTGAAGCTGGGGGGGAGGCTGGGAGAAGAGAGGCTGATTCTGGGGGAGGCTGGGAGAAGAGAGGCTGATTCTGGGGGAGGCTGGGAGGGGGAGGCTGATGCTGAGGGAGGCTGATGCTGAGGGAGGCTGATGCTGAGGGAGGCTGATGCTGAGGGAGGCTGATGCTGAGGGAGGCTGGGAGGGGGAGGCTTGGAGGAGGGAAGCTGATGCTGAGGGAGACTTGGAGGAGGGAGGCTGGGGGAGGAGGGAGGCTGAGGCTGGGGGAGGAGGGAGGCTGAGGCTGGGGGAGGAGGGAGGCTGAGGCTGGGGGAGGCTGATGCTGGGGGAGGCTGGGAGGAGAGAGGCTGATGCTGGGGGAGGCTGGGAGGGTGAGGCTTGGAGGAGGGAAGCTGATGCTGAGGGAGGCTTGGAGGAGAGAGGCTGATGCTGAGGGAGGAGGGAGGCTGATGCTGGGGGAGGCTGGGAGGAGAGAGGCTGATGCTGGGGGAAGCTGGGAGGGTGAGGCTTGGAGGAGGGAAGCTGATGCTGAGGGAGGCTTGGAGGAGGGAGGCTGATGCTGAGGGAGGCTTGGAGGAGGGAGGCTGATGCTGAGGGAGGAGGAAGGCTGATGCTGGGGGAGGCTGGGAGGAGGGAGGCTGATGCTGGGGGAGGCTGGGAGGAGGGAGGCTGAGGCTGGTGGGAGGGAGGCTGAGGCTGGGGGAGGCTGGTGGGAGGAGAGAGGCTGATGCTGGGGGAGGCTGGGAGGGGGAAGGTGAGTCTTGGAGGAGGGAGGCTGATGCTGAGGGAGGCTGGGAGGAGGGAGGCTGATGCTTGGGGAGGGGGAGGCTTGGAGGAGGGAGGCTGATGAGAAGGGAGGCTGATGAGGAGGGAGGCTGATGAGGAGGGAGGCTGATGAGGAGGGAGGCTGGGAGAAGGGAGGCTGATGCTGGGGGAGGCTGGGAGAAGGGAGACTGATGCTGGGGGAGGCTGGGAGGAGGGAGGCTGATGCTGGGGGAGGCTGGGAGGAGGGAGGCTGATGCTGTGGGAGGCTGGGAGGAGAGAGGCTGATGCTGTGGGAGGCGAAAGGCTGATGCTGGGGGAGGCTGGGAGGAGAGAGGCTGATGCTGGGGGAGGAGGGAGGCTGATGCTGGGGGAGGCTGGGAGGAGGGAGGCTGATGCTGTGGGAGGCTGGGAGGAGAGAGGCTGATGCTGGGGGAGGCGAGAGGCTGATGCTGGGGGAGGCTGGGAGGAGAGAGGCTGATGCTGGGGGAGGCTGGGAAGAGAGAGAGGCTGGGGGAGGCTGGGAAGAGAGAGAGGCTGGGGGGAGGCTGGGAAGAGAGGGAGGCTGGGGGGAGAGAGGCTGAGGCTGGGGGAGGCTGGGAAGAGAGAGAGGCTGGGGGGAGGCTGGGAAGAGAGGGAGGCTGGGAAGAGAGAGAGAGGCTGAGGCTGGGAAGAGAGAGAGACTGAGACTGGGGGGAGGCTGGGAAGAGAGGCTGAGGCTGGGGGGAGGCTGGGAAGAGAGAGAGGCTGAGGCTGGGGGTAGAGAGAGGCTGAGGCTGGGGGGAGGCAGGGGGGAGAGAGAGGCTAAGGCTGGGGGGAGAGAGAGGCTGAGGCTGGGGGGAGAGAGGCTGAGGCTGGGGGGAGAGAGGCTGAGGCTGGGGGGAGGCAGGGGGGAGAGAGATGCTAAGGCTGGGGGGAGAGAGAGGCTGAGGCTGGGGGGAGAGAGGCTGAAGCTGGGGGGGAGGCTGGGAGAAGAGAGGCTGATTCTGGGGGAGGCTGGGAGAAGAGAGGCTGATTCTGGGGGAGGCTGGGAGGGGGAGGCTGATGCTGAGGGAGGCTGATGCTGAGGGAGGCTGATGCTGAGGGAGGCTGGGAGGGGGAGGCTTGGAGGAGGGAAGCTGATGCTGAGGGAGACTTGGAGGAGGGAGGCTGGGGGAGGAGGGAGGCTGAGGCTGGGGGAGGAGGGAGGCTGAGGCTGGGGGAGGAGGGAGGCTGAGGCTGGGGGAGGCTGATGCTGGGGGAGGCTGGGAGGAGAGAGGCTGATGCTGGGGGAGGCTGGGAGGGTGAGGCTTGGAGGAGGGAAGCTGATGCTGAGGGAGGCTTGGAGGAGGGAGGCTGATGCTGAGGGAGGAGGGAGGCTGATGCTGGGGGAGGCTGGGAGGAGAGAGGCTGATGCTGGGGGAAGCTGGGAGGGTGAGGCTTGGAGGAGGGAAGCTGATGCTGAGGGAGGCTTGGAGGAGGGAGGCTGATGCTGAGGGAGGAGGAAGGCTGATGCTGGGGGAGGCTGGGAGGAGGGAGGCTGATGCTGGGGGAGGCTGGGAGGAGGGAGGCTGAGGCTGGGGGGAGGGAGGCTGAGGCTGGGGGAGGCTGGTGGGAGGAGAGAGGCTGATGCTGGGGGAGGCTGGGAGGAGGGAGGCTGATGCTTGGGGAGGGGGAGGCTTGGAGGAGGGAGGCTGATGAGAAGGGAGGCTGATGAGGAGGGAGGCTGATGAGGAGGGAGGCTGATGAGGAGGGAGGCTGGGAGAAGGGAGGCTGATGCTGGGGGAGGCTGGGAGAAGGGAGACTGATGCTGGGGGAGGCTGGGAGGAGGGAGGCTGATGCTGGGGGAGGCTGGGAGGAGGGAGGCTGATGCTGTGGGAGGCTGGGAGGAGAGAGGCTGATGCTGGGGGAGGCGAGAGGCTGATGCTGGGGGAGGCTGGGAGGAGAGAGGCTGATGCTGGGGGAGGCGGGAGGCTGATGCTGGGGGAGGCGGGGAGGCTGGGAGGCTGATGCTGGGGGAGGCTGATGCTGAGGGAGGCTGATGCTGAGGGAGGCTGGGAAAAGGGAGGCTGATGCTGGGAGAAGGGAGGCTGATGCTGGGGGAGGCTGGGAGGAGGGAGGCTGATGCTGGGGGAGGCTGGGAGGAGGGAGGCTGATGCTGGGGGAGGCTGGGAGGAGGGAGGCTGATGCTGGGGGAGGCTGGGAGGAGGGAGGCTGATGCTGGGGGAGGCTAGGAGGAGGGAGGCTGATGCTGGGGGAGGCTGGGAGGAGGGAGGCTGATGCTGGGGGAGGCTGGGAGGAGGGAGGCTGATGCTGGGGGAGGCTGGGAGGAGGGAGGCTGATGCTGGGGGAGGCTGGGAGGAGGGAGGCTGATGCTGGGGGAGGCTGGGAGGAGGGAGGCTGATGCTGGGGGAGGCTGGGAGGAGGGAGGCTGATGCTGGGGGAGGCTGGGAGGAGGGAGGCTGATGCTGTGGGAGGCTGGGAGGAGAGAGTCTGATGCTGTGGGAGGCTGGGAGGAGAGAGTCTGATGCTGTGGGAGGCTGGGAGGAGAGAGGCTGATGCTGTGGGAGGCTGGGAGGAGAGAGGCTGATGCTGGGTGAGGCTGGGAGGAAAGAGGCTGGGGGAGGCTGGGAGGAGAGAGGCTGATGCTGGGGGAGGAGGGAGGCTGATGCTGTGGGAGGCTGGGAGGAGAGAGGCTGATGCTGGGGGAGGCGAGAGGCTGATGCTGGGGGAGGCTGGGAGGAGAGAGGCTGATGCTGGGGGAGGCGAGAGGCTGATGCTGGGGGAGGCTGGGAGGAGAGAGGTTGATGCTGGGGGAGGCGGGAGGCTGATGCTGGGGGAGGCGGGGAGGCTGGGAGGCTGATGCTGGGGGAGGCTGATGCTGAGGGAGGCTGATGCTGAGGGAGGCTGGGAAAAGGGAGGCTGATGCTGGGGGAGGCTGGGAGAAGGGAGGCTGATGCTGGGGGAGGCTGGGAGGAGGGAGGCTGATGCTAGGGGAGGCTGGGAGGAGGGAGGCTGATGCTGGGGGAGGCTGGGAGGAGGGAGGCTGATGCTGGGGGAGGAGGGAGGCTGATGCTGTGGGAAGCTGGGAGGAGGGAGGCTGATGCTGTGGGAAGCTGGGAGGAGGGAGGCTGATGCTGTGGGAGGCTGGGGGAGAGAGGCTGATGCTGGGGGAGGCTGGTAGGGGGAGGCTTGGAGGAGGGAGGCTGATGCTCAGGGAGGCTGGGAGGCTGATGCTGGGGGAGGCTGGGAGGAGGGAGGCTGATGCTGGGGGAGGCTGGGAGGAGGGAGGCTGATGCTGTGGGAGGCTGGGGGAGAGAGGCTGATGCTGGGGGAGGCTGGGAGGGGGAGGCTTGGAGGAGGGAGGCTGATGCTCAGGGAGGCTGGGAGGCTGATGCTGGGGGCGGCTTGGAGGAGGGAGGCTGATGCTGGGGGAGGCTGGGAGCAGGGAGGCTGATGCTGCAGGAGGCTGGGAGGAGAGAGGCTGATGCTGGAGGAGGCTCATGCTGGGGGAGGCTGGGAGGAGAGAGGCTGATGCTGGAGGAGGCTCATGCTGGGGGAGGCTGGGAGGAGAGAGGCTGATGCTGGAGGAGGCTCATGCTGGGGGAGGCTGGGGGGAGAGAGGCTGATGCTGGAGGAGGCTGATGCTGGGGGAGGCTGGGGGGAGAGAGGCTGATGCTGGGGAAGAGGCTGCTGCTGGAGGCGGGGGGAGAGAGGCTGCTGCTGGGGGAATGGGAGAGAGGGGCCAATGCTAGAGACAGAGGACAAGGGTTGAGGGATAGAGCAATGACAATATCGATGGGGGGGATGTGTAAGGACTCAGAATAAGAGGGGGGCAGCATTGGGAGCTCATTATGGAGAAGGGGCAGCATGTGTGGGCTCAGTATGGAGTGGAACAATGTAGGGGGAGTCAATATCAAGAGTGGGGTAGTGTGTGTGTGTGTGTGTGTGTGTGTGTGGGGGGGTCTCAGCATAAGCGCTAGTGTGGTGGTCTTAGTATGATGAGTGGGGCAGCATGGAGGTGTCATTATGGAAAAGAGGAAGGCAGCATTAGGAGCTCATGGAGAGGGGCAGCATGCACGGGACACTGAGGAGGGGGCAGCATGCACGGGACACTGTGAGGAGGGGGCAGCATGCACGGGATACTGAGGAGGGGGCAGCATGCACGGGACACTGTGAGGAGGGGGCAGCATGCATGGGACATTGTTAGGAGAGGGCAGCATGCATGGGACATTGTTAGGAGGAGGCAGCATGCATGGGACATTGTGAGGAGGGGGCAGCATGCATGGGACACTGTGAGGAAGGGGCAGCATGCATGGGACATTGTGAGGAGGGGGCAGCATGCATGGGACATTGTGAGGAGGGGGCAGCATGCATGGGACACTGTGGAGGGGGCAGCATGCATGGGACACTGTGAGGAGGGGGCAGCATGCATGGGACATTGTTAGGAGGGGGCAGCATGCATGGGACACTGTGAGGAGGGGGCAGCATGCATGGGACATTGTGAGGAGGGGGCAGCATGATGTGAGGACAATGTGCAGATCATATTTCATAATTGAGGAAGGTGTGGTGGGTATAATTTATAAGGGAGGGCAGTGTGTAGTTTATTAGGGGCAGTGTGACAGTCACAGTATATAAGTGGGGACAGTGTGGTGGAAATATTTTATACCCATGCTATGTTTTGATGTGCCTGTGGTGATCCCCATTGGGGGGGGGTTAGTGCCCTTCGTTTCTCATTGATACTTTTTAGGCTATGTGCGCACGTTGCACAAATACATGCAGTTACGCTGCGCTTTGTAGCGCAGCGTAACTGCATGCGTCCTGCGTCCCCTGCACAGTCTATGGAGATTGTGCAAGGGCCGTGCGCACGTGGCGCTTTAGATCGCAGCGCTTCGGCTACTGCCGAAGCGCTGCGTAAAAAGAAGTGACGTCACTTCTTTCCTGCGCTTTGCCGGCAGCTCCTGCTCTGTCTATGGCAGGAGCTGCAGGCAGAGCGCATGGGATCGGCGCTCACTACGGACATTTTCTGCAGCGATTAGAAGCGCACATGTGCTCTTCAGATCGCTGCAGAAATTTCTGCAGTGAACTGTACGCAACGTGCGCACATAGCCTTAAAGTGTTTTACAGAGTAGATCTGCCTTAAACAGATGTCGTGTGCGAAAACTCAGTTTTACGTTGTCAATAAGGGGCGCGACCACTTAAAGTGCCTAGGGCAGCATGAAGGCAAAATACAGCCCTGTGTACAGGGCATCCACCAGGGGGTTCACCGTGTATTATACACTTCACATGTACAGGGCAGTCACCAGGGGATGCTCCATGTATTATACACTTCACATGTACAGGGCAGCCACCAGGGGGTGCACCGTGTACTATACAATTCACATGTACAGGGCAGCCACCAGGGGTTGCACAGTGTATTATACTCTTCACATGCACAGGGCAGTCACCAGGGGTGCACCGTGTATTATACACTTACCCTTCTGACTGCCCTGTACATGTGATGCACCGTGTATTATACACTCCACATGTACAGGGCAGCCACCAGGGGGTGCACCGTGTATTATATACTTCACATGTACAGGGCAGCCACCAGGGGTGCACCGTGTATTATACACTCCACATGTAGAGGGTAGCCACCAGGGGGTGCACCGTGTATTATACACTTCCCTTGCTGACTGCCCTGTACATGTGATGCACAGTGTATTATACTCTCCACATGTACAGGGCAGCCACCAGGGGGTGCACCATGTATTATACTCTTCACATGTACAGGGCAGCCACCAGGGGGTGCACCGTGTATTATACTCTTCACATGTCATGTACAGGGCAGCCACCAGGGGTGCACCGTGTATTATATACTTCACATGTACAGAGCATCCACAAGGGGTGCACCGTGTATTATACACTCCACATGTACAGGGCAGCCACCAGGGGGTGCACCATGTATTATACACTTCACATGTACAGGGCAGTCAGCAGGGGATGCTCCGTATATTATACACTTCACATGTACAGGGCAGTCACCAGAGGATGCACCATGTATTATACTCTTCACATGTACAGGGCAGTCACCAGGGGGTGCACTGTGTATTGTACACTTCACATGTCCAAGGCATCCACCAGGGGATGCACCGTGTATTATACACTCCACATGTACAGGGCAGCCACCAGGGGATGCACCGTGTATTGTACACTTCACATGTACAGGGCATCCACCAGGGAGTGCACCGTGTACTATACACTTCCCCTGCTGACTGCCCTGTACATGTCATGCACCGTGTATTATACACTCCACATGTACAGGGCATCCACCAGGGGATGCACCATGTATTATACACTCCACATGTACAGGGCAGCCACCAGGGGGTGCACCGTGTTTAATACACTTCACATGTACAGGGCAGTCATCAGGGGGTGCACTGTGTATTGTTAACTTCACATGTACAGGGTAGCCACCAGGGGTGCACCGTGTAGTATAGACTTCACATGTACAGGGCAGCCACCAGGGGGTGCACCGTGTATTATATACTTCACATGTACAGAGCATCCACCAGGGGTGCACCGTGTATTCTACACTCCACAAGTGCAGGGCAGCCACCAGGGGGTGCACCGTGTATTATACACTTCACATGTACAGGGCAGTCAGCAGGGGATGCACCGTATATTATACACTCCACATGTACAGAGCATCCACCAGGGGTGCACCGTGTATTATACACTCCACATGTACAGGGCAGCCACCAGGGGATGCACCATGTATTATACACTTCACATGTACAGGGCAGTCACCAGGGGATCCACCATGTATTATACACTTCACATGTACAGGGCAGCCACCAGGGGTTGCACCGTGTATTATACTCTTCACATGCACAGGGCAGTCACCAGGGGGTGCACTGTGTATTATACACATACCCTGCTGACTGCCCTGTACATGTGATGCACCGTGTATTATACACTCCACATGTACAGGGCATCCACCAGGGGATGCACCATGTATTATACACTTCACATGTACAGGGCAGCCACCAGGGGTGCACCGTGTATTATACTCTTCACATGTACATGCCATCCACCAGGGGGTGCACCATGTATTATACACTTACCCTTCTGACTGCCCTGTACATGTGATGCACCATGTATTATGCAGTTCACATGTACAGGGCAGCCACCAGGGGGTGCACCGTGTATTATATACTTCACTTGTACAGGGCATCCACCAGGGGATGCACCATGTATTATACACTCCACATGTACAGGGCAGCCACCAGGGGGTGCACCGTGTATTATACACTCCACATGTACAGGGCAGCCACCAGGGGGTGCACCATGTATTATACACGTACCCTGCTGACTGCCCTGTACATGTGATGCACCGTGTATTATATACTTCACTTGTACAGGGCATCCACCAGGGGATGCACCATGAATTATACACTCCACATGTACAGGGAAGCCACCAGGGGGTGCACCGTGTATTATACACTTCACATATACAGGGCATCCACCAGGGGATGCACCATGTATTATACACTTCACATGTACAGGGCAGCCACCAGGGGATGCACCGTGTATTATACTCTTCACATGTACAGAGCATCCACCAGGGGTGCACCATGTATTATACACTTACCCTTCTGACTGCCCTGTACATGTGATGCACCATGTATTATGCACTTCACATGTACAAGGTAGCCACCAGGGGGTGCACCGTGTATTATACACTTCTCCTGCTGACTGCCCTGTACATGTGATGCTCCGTGTATTATACACTTCACATGTACAGGGCAGCCACCAGGGGGTGCACCGTGTATTATACACTTCTCCTGCTGACTGCCCTGTACATGTGATGCTCCGTGTATTATACACTTCACATGTACAGGGCAGCCACCAGGGGGTGCACCGTGTATTATACACGTCACATGTACAGGGCATCCACCAGTGGATGCACCATGTATTATACACGTCACATGTACAGGGCAGTCACCAGGGGATGCTCCATGTATTATACACTTCACATGTACAGGGCATCCACCAGTGGGTGCACCGTGTATTATACACTCCACATGTACAGGGTAGCCACCAGGGGGTGCACCGTCTATTAGTCACTTCCCTTGCTGACTGCCCTGTACATGTGATGCACCGTGTATTATACAATTCACATGTACAGGGCAGCCACCAGGGGTGCACCGTGTATTATACTCTCCACATGTACAGGGTAGCCACCAGGGGGTGCACCGTCTATTAGTCACTTCCCTTGCTGACTGCCCTGTACATGTGATGCACCGTGTATTATACACTTCACATGTACAGGGCAGCCACCAGGGGTGCACCGTGTATTATACACTTACCCTTCTGACTGCCCTGTACATATGATGCACCATATTTTATGCAATTCACATGTACAGGGCATCCACCAGGGGTGCACAGTGTATTAGTCACTTCCCCTGCTGACTTCCCTGTACATGTGATGCACCGTGTATTACACACTCCACATGTACAGGGCATCCACCAGGGAGTTCACCGTGTATTATACACTTCACATGTACAGGGCAGTCACCAGGGGGTGCACCGTGTATTATACACTTCACATGTACAGGGCAGCCACCAGGGGGTGCACCATGTATTATACTCTTCACATGTACAGGGCAGCCACCAGGGGGTGCACCGTGTATTATACTCTTCACATGTACAGAGCATCCACCAGGGGTGCACCGTGTATTATACACTTCACATGTACAGGGCAGCCACCAGGGGGTGCACCGTGTACTATACACTCCACATGTACAGGGTAGCCACCAGGGGATGCACCGTGTATTAGTCACTTCCCCTGCTGACTGTCCTGTACATGTGATGCACCGTGTATTATATACTTCACATGTACAGGGCAGCCACCAGGGGATGCACCGTATATTATACACTTCACATGTACAGGGTAGCCACCAGGGGGTGCACCGTGTATTATACACTTCACATGTACAGGGCCGCCACCAGGGGGTGCACCGTGTATTATACTCTTCACATGTACAGGGCAGCCACCAGGGGGTGCACCGTGTATTATAAACTCCACATGTACAGGGCATCCACCAGGGGTGCACCGTGGATTATACACTTCCCCTTCTGACTGCCCTGTACATGTGATGCACCGTATATTATACACTTCACATGTACAGGGCAGCCACCAGGGGATGCTCCGTATATTATACACTCCACATGTACAGGGCATCCACCAGGGGATGCACCATGTATTATACACTTCCCCTGCTGACTGCCCTTTACATGTGATGCACCGTGTATTATACACTCCACATGTACAGGGCAGCCACCAGGGGGTGCACCGTGTATTATATACTTCACATGTACAGGGCATCCACCAGGGGATGCACCATGTATTATACACTTCACATATACAGGGCAGCCACCAGGAGGTGCACCGTATATTATAGTCTTCACATGTACAGGGCAGCCAGCAGGGGGTGCACCATGTATTATACACATCATTTGTACAGGGCAGCCACCAGGGGGTGCACCATGTATTATATAATTCACATGTACAGGGCAGCCACCAGGGGGTGCACCATGTATTATATAATTCACATGTACAGGGCAGCCACCAGGGGGTGCACCATAGATTATACACTTCCCCTGCTGACTGCCCTGTACATGTGATGCACCGTGTATTATATACTTCACATGTACAGGGCAGCCAACACGGGTGCACCGTGTATTATACACCGCAAATGTATAGGGCAGCCACCAGGGGGTGCACTGTGTATTATACACTTCACATGTGCAGGGCAGCCACCAGGGGGTGCACCCAGGGATCGGGCTGTTCAGGATCTGTGGGCCCCCCCATCCCTACGCACGGGTCATGTGACGGGTCCATCATCATACACCTGAAATAGATAATTTCTTAAAAATAGTCGCCAAACTATAACCATAAAAACATCCACTAATCTAGTAAATATACCCTTCAGTTTATAAAAAAAAACAAAAACAATAAGGCCAAGTATTGAACAGTCCAACTTTAAACAAGACTACTGCCCAAAGAAATAAATAAATAAAAAATAAAAAAACCTGGAGCAAAAACATCGTGTGGGAACAAAGTTTAACAAATACTGAAGTAAAATACTCACTAAATACTCGTGTGCACGAGGCCTTACAAATACTGAGGTAAAAACTCACCAATATTAAACATGTGCACGAGGCCTTACAGATACTGAGGTAAAAACTCACCAATACTGACCGTGTGCACGAGGCCTTACAGATACTGAGGTAAAAACTCACCAATACTGAACATGTGCACGAGGCCTTACACATACTGAGGTAAAAACTCACCAATACTGAACATGTGCACGAGGCCTTACACATACTGAGGTAAAAACTCACCAATACTGAACATGTGCACGAGGCCTTACACATACTGAGGTAAAAACTCACCAATACTGAACATGTGCACGAGGCCTTACACATACTAAGGTAAAAACTCACCAATATTAAAACATGTGCACGAGGCCTTACAGATACTGAGGTAAAAACTCACCAATACTGAACATGTGCACGAGGCCTTAGGCTATGTGCGCACTGGGAAATGAAATTTCCTTGCGTAAATTCCGCAGGCTCTCAAAGATCTTATCACCTGTGGAAAAAATCCGCATCAAATCCGCACCCAAATCCGCATGCGGATTGTCGCGTTTTGTTGCGGATTTGGTGCGGAATTGGTGCGGTTTTTCCGCAAGCTGTTCCCTGCGTGATTTTTACATTAGATTAGGGAAAACCCGCAGCTACCTGCGGAAAAGAAGTGACATGCACTTGTTTTTGCTGCGGGATTTCCGTAGCAAAACATGCAGCTGTCAAATTCTGCCTAGTGCGAACAGGATTTTTTTTCTCCATAGGATTTGCTGGTGATTCACTGCAGAGATGTTATGAACATTTTCTGCAGCGAAACATGCAGCAAATCCGCGGAAAATCCGCAGCAAAATCCGGTAAGTGCGCACATAGCCTAACACATACTGAGGTAACAAGTCACCAATACTGAACATGTGCATGAGGCCTTACAGATACTGAGGTAAAAACTCACCAATACTGAAGATGTGCACGAGGCCTTACACATACTGAGGTAAAAACTCACCAATATTAAACATGTGCACGAAGCCTTACACATACTGAGGTAAAAACTCACCAATACTGTGTATTTGACTGTATAGATTTGTCTGTTTATATGTATTTTTGTGAGTTTGTCTTTAAATATGTATATGTACGTGTTCGTATCGGTGTCTGTGTGTGGATGGGGCCCACTGGGACTCTTCCGCCCGGGGCCCACAAAAACCTGGAGCCGGCCCTGACGGTATATAACCTATGCAGAGTTACATCTAGAGACTTCTATTAGCTTACCGATCAGTGGTCTCCTGCCTGTGGAGCTGCTGGGTCCTAGCTACCCAACAGGTTCAGCTCTGCTTTATCCTGGCTCCCCTATCAGTTAAAGGGAACCTGTCAGCAGAAATTTCGCAATAAAAATAAAAGATTCCCCTCTGCAGCTCCTGGGCTGCACTCTAGGAAGGTTCCTGTTATTGTGCCCCCTTTGAGACCTAAAAAAATACAAAAAGGAAAGACTTTATAAAGTATGCAAATGTTTTTTTATGGTCACGGGGGTGGGCTGTCTGGCGCCCGTTATTCCCCCTCCTGTCGCTTTAAGCAGGCCCCCATTGCTCATTTCCATACATGAGGACGCCTTCCTCATGTAACTGTCCTCCCGAAGTTTTGCGCATGCCCAGTGGCACTCTCGCGGGACTGAGCACTGTGCAAAGTGTGAACGCTTTTGAGGTGATTGCGCAGGCGCGAGATTATGGGTGGCGCTGTGATTGTCATCAGCAGCGTCATCCAAGTACCCGCCCATAATCTCATGCCTGCTCTTCTCACTCTGCCTCCACTGTTATGCGCAATCACTGCCCATATCATCCACGTTACCTATTACCACGGGCACGAGATTATGGGCGGGTACTTGGATGACGCTGCTGATGACAATCACAGCGCCGCCCATAATCTTGCGCCTGCGGTAATAGGTGACGTGAGTTCATATGGCCAGTGCTTGCGCATAACAGTGGAGGCAGAGTGAGAAGCGCGGGCACGAGATTATGGGCGGGTACTTGGATGACGCTGCTGATGACAATCACAGCGCCGCCCATAATCTCGCGCCTGCGCAATCACCTCAAAAGAGTTCACACTTTGCACAGTGCTCAGTCCCGCGAGAGTGCCACTGGCAATGCGCGAGACTTCGGGAGGACAGTTACATGAGGAGGGCGTCCTCATGTATGTAAATGAGCAATGGGGGTCTGCGTAAAGCGGCAGGAGGGGGAATAACGGACGCCAGACAGCCCACCCCCGTGACCGTAAAAAAACATTTGCATACAAAAAGGTAAGACTTTATAAAGTATTTTTTAGGTCTCAAAGGGGGCACAATAGCAACAGGAACCTTTCTAGAATGCAGCCCAGGAGCTGCAGAGGGGGAAACTTATTTTTATTGCGAAATTTCTGCTGACAGGTTACCTTTAAAGGGAACCTGTCAGGTGCAATATGCACTCAGAGCCAGGAGAAGTTCTGGGTGCATATTGCTAATCCCTGCCTAACCGTCCCTGTATACACTAGCATAGATAAAGAGATCTTTAGAAAAAATATTTTTAAAGATCTTATATCTTATGCTAATGAGCACGGGGACTAGTCCCAAGGGCGTTACTTCACTTGGCTAGTCGGCTTACATAGCCTGTTAGTACTCACACAGGGGCGTAATAACATGCTAACATGCTATGTTAGCCGACTAGCCAAGTGAAGTAACGCCCTTGTGACTAGTCCTCTCGCTAATTAGCATAAGATATAAGATCTTTAAAAATATTTTTTCTAAAGATCTCTTTATCTATGCTAGTGTATACAGGGACAGTTAGGAAGGGAATAGCACTATGTACCCAGGACTGCTCCTGGCTCTGAGTGCATATTGCACCTGACAGGTTCACTTTAACAAGGAACCTGTCACCAGATTTGGTGACTATAAACTGCAGCCACCATCAGTGGGCTCTTATATACAGCATTCTAACATGTTGTATATAAGAGCCCAGGTCGCTGTGTAGAAAGTAAAAGTCACTTTATAATACTCACCTAAGGGGCGGTGCGGTGCAGACTGGTCGGATGGGTGACAGATTCCCTTTAATCTCTGTTGGACGGGCTGCCCAACTGCTTCGACTCTGCTGGATCATGGCTGCCCAATCGGTTCTTCTCTGCTGGATCATGGCTGCTCAACCGCTTCGGCTCTGCTGCGTCCTGGCTGCCCAACCGGTTGAGCTCTGCTGCGTCCTGCTGCCCAACTGTTTAGCTCTGCTGGATCCTGGCTGGCCAACCAGTTATGCTCTGCTAGATCCTGTCTGACTAGCCAGTTCCGTTCTGCTCCATACTGGCTACCCAACTGTGGCGCCCTGGACAAGCCAGGTCGTCACAGGTACTGCAACAACACACCCCACACCCCGGTTAGGCACATCAGCCGCACACAAATCCTTGTTGCCTCCCTTCCAGGGGCTGATGTCCACACCAGGTGGGGCGAAGCCAGGCGGTTGGCCTCGCCCATCGAGGAGTTCACAGTCCTGGAGGCGGAAAAAGGGTTCAGTTCAGTTGGAAAGAGGAGTTTGAGAGTTGAGTGAGGGAAGTAGTAGTTGAGGAGCTGACTGACCGTGTCCGGGTACGTGGCCCGGGCACATACAGCAAGGTTGGCAGACGGTGGTGGCCGTCTGCAGGAGAGGCTTATCGACGCGGAACCGTAGGGCCGGGGTTGGGCGGTGGCCCACCGGTACCGAACCGGGGAGTGAAGAGAAGCCAGCACCATCCGGCAGGGCCTGCGGACCCCGACCAGGCTGGGAGTCGCCGTTAAACTGGTCAAATACGTCAGCGATGGGAACCTCCGGGGTTTCCTAGCATGAAAGACCCGATTGAAGGCAACCGTCCGAACCGTACAGGGAGATAAAGCTACCGCCAGAGCTAGAGCTCCCAGGGCCAGAGCCTGCGGGGAAAAGGGGCTCCCTCAGCAAATATCCAAGCTGGGGAGCGGGTTACCGGTGGGAAGCCATCGGGACCGAAGACACACTACAGGTGCAGGGAAAGGCAGCCACCATCAACCGTCCGGGAGTAACCACAGCAGCCGGCTGCGGGACCCGTCCATCCAGCCGTTTGTTTTACAAGAGACTGTGTGCATTCTTGGCTGAGTGAGTACCACCGTGCCGTCTGGCACCGCGCTGCCCCCGTGACCCTGCACCTCACCTGCCCTGCATTCCTCCCTTCACCCCTTACCGGGCCCCGGGACCACCAACCCCTACCCACGAAGGGGGAAAACATCCCAGCTGCTCCCTAACAACGCTCCCGGGATCCATCAGCGGTGGTGCCCCAACCTCACCACGACCCGTAGGTGGCATCACAAACTCAATCCCCAAACCAAACCAACCCCTTTCACTCACGGGCGAGGAGCGCCGCTCGAGTCCCCGGATCCGGCCCACCGCTCGAGCCACCGAGCAGCAGCAGCAGCCGGACCCGAGCAGCAAGCGCAGGCGAGCAGCGCACCCCCCGCCTGCGACACAACCACTTCCACTCTGCTCCATACTGGCTGTCCAACCAGTTCAGCTCTGCTTCGTCCTGGCTCCCCAACCAGTTCAGCTCCTCTGGGTCCTGGGTCTGCCTTATTACAGTCAATAGCCACTTCACATCCTATTTTTTTAGGGCTTCACACAGAAGGCCCTGACGGAGCAATTGATGTTTGGCGAAAACACAATGTGAACATAGCCTTAAAGTGACAGGTATTATCTCCCCAATAATAGCACAAATAATAATGCGATGTTAATTAATTGGGGTTATCCATCCAGGATGTTGGGATTTTTTTTCTTAAGGGGCTAAGAATTTGTACCACCCGCGGCCTCGGCTGCGACCGCCGAGCCGTTCTGGTCCGGGCTTGTGTGTCGGTGGCTCGAACGCCTCCGTACCCGGGGGTCACGTCGGTCTGTAAGGGTGTAGTGGCGGTGCACGCAGGGGTGGTGGGGTAGGTGTGGTGAAGTTCGTGACGCCACCCATGGGTTGTGGTGATGGTGGACACCACCGCTGCGGTGAAGGTACGGTGACTCCCGGGAGCGGTGTAGGGGCGCAGCTAGGTGTTGACCCCTCCGTGGGTAGGGGATGTTGGTCCCGGGGCCCGCTTGGCGAGGGGCCGGGGTGCAGGGCGCGCGGTGCGGTGCCTGAGGGAACTGGTGTACTCACGATTAAACCACACAGAGTCACTGGTAAACCAAACGGAGTGACGAACGGGGCCCGCAGCTGGCTGCAGTTTCTCCAGATAGGTTGGTAATGTCCGCCTTTCTCCTGCACCTGTATGTGATCTTGGCTACTGTGCCTGGGCACTGGTAGCCCGCTCCCCGGCGTATATGTGTCGTAGGAGCCCCAGTTGTCCGCAGACGCTGGCCCCTTGGATCTCTGGCCTCTGCCGGTGGCTCCTATCCGGACGGGTTGGGCTGTTGCCTTCAATCAGCCGCCGGAGCAGTGTGACAGCCGTGCAGCCCCACGCCGGTGATCGGTGAGTGGGTGAGAGTGAGTGAATGAGTCAGTGAGTCAGCCAGTGAGAGAGTTTGAGAAAGAGAGTGAGTGAGTGATTGATTTTCTGACAAGCAATGAATTTCTATCACTTCTGGGCATGCTCAGAAGTAAAAACCGGATACGGGACATGCTTCCGGCGTTTGAAGCATGCCACCGTATCCGGCTCACATAGAGTTTCATTATGCACCATGCCGCACAGCGCTGCACCCGGCACTATGCATTTTTTTGCCGCTGGCAAAAAACGTTCCTCTCTGCGTCCTGTGCAGCCGCCGGAGTGACGATTTTTGCCGCATCCGGCAAAAAAACGGATCAAATGCAAGTACATGCGGCACAATCCGGTGCTAGGGAAGGACACGGACATTGCCCTCTGACCACCAATTTTCCCAGGTATAGTGTACCACCAGACCATTTAACTATACAGTTTTGGAGTTCCTTCTGCTTATTTCCAATGGGTCACTATGGCTATATATTGTCTATGATATTGGTTACGATATTTTTAATCTAGGGACCCACATGGATGGGACATGAGGAAAAATTTCCTCTCCCATTATATAGCGATATAGCCCAGCCTGGTAGACATTTGTGTCTTTAATGTCTCATATCCATCATTTGCAAATTATGATTGTTGTTATATGATTACATTATACTATACATTATACTATAGATAGACAGAAATGTCAGCTCACAAATGTGTGATAATGCAAGCATAATGTACCACCTATTTACTGACACATAGTTCTAGAGTTTCTTCCATTCCCTAATGTGTTACCCTAACCTAACTATTCCAGATTTGGTAATCCTCAGCTTTATTGGGGACCTAGATGGATGGGACGGGTGGCAAATTGTTCCCTGCCAATAATGAGATATATAATTTTGCTTGCTGACATTTGTGTCCATATATCTACTATATATTACCACCTTGATATTTTTACATGTAAAAAATGATTGATGTCATATGATTGCATTATACTATGGATAGATCGATATGTTAATCTATCAATTTTGACAATTGTCTGCATATTTTGGTCACTGATAGATGGTCCGTGCCCTCACTTGTTCTGTGCCGCCCCGCACCTACCCCTATGTTAATAAAGACTCCACCTTTTTGCACCTTGGATACTGGTCATGTGTTTTCTCCTGTTCTGCTAATAAAAGTCTATGAGGAAAAAACGCACCCGGCGGCAAAAAAAACCTGATGCGTTTTTCCCGCAAAGCGCCGGATTGTGCCGCACAGCAAAAACCTGATGTGTGAACATACCCATAACTGCACACCCTGTTCAGCTCTCCTCCTGGGTCCTAGCTGCCTGCACACCCTGTTCAGCTCTCCTCCTGGGTCCTAGCTGCCTGCACACCCTGTTCAGCTCTCCTCCTGGGTCCTAGCTGCCTGCACACCCTGTTCAGCTCTCCTCCTGGGTCCTAGCTGCCTGCACACCCTGTTCAGCTCTCCTCCTGGGTCCTAGCTGCCTGCACACCCTGTTCAGCTCTCCTCCTGGGTCCTAGCTGCCTGCACACCCTGTTCAGCTCTCCTCCTGGGTCCTAGCTGCCTGCACACCCTGTTCAGCTCTCCTCCTGGGTCCTAGCTGCCTGCACACCCTGTTCAGCTCTCCTCCTGGGTCCTAGCTGCCTGCACACCCTGTTCAGCTCTCCTCCTGGGTCCTAGCTGCCTGCACACCCTGTTCAGCTCTCCTCCTGGGTCCTAGCTGCCTGCACACCCTGTTCAGCTCTCCTCCTGGGTCCTAGCTGCCTGCACACCCTGTTCAGCTCTCCTCCTGGGTCCTAGCTGCCTGCACACCCTGTTCAGCTCTCCTCCTGGGTCCTAGCTGCCTGCACACCCTGTTCAGCTCTCCTCCTGGGTCCTAGCTGCCTGCACACCCTGTTCAGCTCTCCTCCTGGGTCCTAGCTGCCTGCACACCCTGTTCAGCTCTCCTCCTGGGTCCTAGCTGCCTGCACACCCTGTTCAGCTCTCCTCCTGGGTCCTAGCTGCCTGCACACCCTGTTCAGCTCTCCTCCTGGGTCCTAGCTGCCTGCACACCCTTTTCAGCTCTCCTCCTGGGTCCTAGCTGCCTGCACACCCTGTTCAGCCCTCTTCCTGGGTCCTAGCTGCCTGCACACCCTGTTCAGCCCACCTCCTGGGTCCTAACCGCCTGCACACCCTGTAGTTAACTCACTGACTGTTCTGCACATCGCTCTGAGCCGCCACAGATCAGCAATCATGGACAGCTTCTGTAGTTTCAGTTTGCTGGATGGGTGTGGATGGGGAGTGGATATGGGTGTGGCTGTTTGTAAAATGGGTGTGGTTAGGGGGCGTGGCCTAAAAAATTGCCGTGCGCCGCAAACTTTGTCCCTCTTTCCCTTCTTTAAAAGTTGGGAGGTATGCAAATACTGAGGTAAAAACTCACCAATACTGAACATGTGCACGAGGCCTTACAGATACTGAGGTAAAAACTCACTAAGGCTATGTGCGCACGTAGCGTTCTGTCCCTGCAGAAATTTCTGCAGCGATTTGAACAGCACACGTGCGCTTCAAATCGTTGCAGAAAGAGTCCTTAATGAAAAAAAAAAAGCCGATTTCATGCGCTCTGTGTGCAGCCCCTCCCATAGACAGAGCGGGGGCTGCAGGCAGAGCGCACGGAATAATTAACATGTCACTTCTTAGACCACGCGCTTCGGGCAGTAGCCAAAGCGCAGCGCTCTAATACGCCACGTGCCCACATCTCCTGCATAATCTTCATAGATTATGCTGGGGACGCAGGACGCATGCAGTTATGCTGTGGTGCAGATCGCAGCGTAACTGCATGCAAATACGCAACGTGCGCACATAGCCTAATACTGAACATGTGCACGAGGCCTTACAAAATCTGAGGTAAAAACTCACCAATATTGACCATGTGTACGAGGCCTTTCACATACTGAGGTAAAAACTCACCAAATACTGAACGTGTGCACGAGGCCTTAGGCTGGCTTCACATCAGCGGTATTCTGCCGCACTCCCAGGGGCAGTACAGTACAATACAGTTCACTGGCAAGCTCCGGGCACATGCGGTCATGTAACCAGAGCATGTGCCAGCATGTGACGGGGCTTGCCGCACTGCCTGAGAAACTGTATTGTACTGTACTTCCCCTGTGCCGTATCTGGGAGTGCGGCAGAAAACCGCTGATGTGAAACCAGCCTTACAAATATTGAGGTAAAAACTCACCAATACTGAACATGTGCACGAAGCCTTAGGCCTAAAACACACTTCCGCAAAAAAACGTCCGTATGACACGGTCCGTTTTTCGGGTCCGTGTTCCGTTTTTTTGGGGCGTTTCTCCGGTACGTATGGCATCCGTGTGATGGCGTATGCGAGCCGTGTGTACGTGTAAAATGTCCGTGTTTGTGTGTAAAATGCCCGTGTATGTGTATGTGGAATGTCCGTGTGGAATGTCCGTTTGTGTGTTGCACAATGTCGTTGATACATGTCGGCTGACAGCAGACAGAGTTGCGCGATGAGAATGAACTCGGGTAAACTTCACCCGACTTCATTGTCATGCCGCGGCTCTGTCTGTGTGCCGCGTACTGATTAGCGGTCACCTGTGAAGGATTCACCAGTGACCGCTAATCCCCCGAGTGACTGAAGTGAGCAGCCCTCTCTCATACTTACCGTTCCCCGATCACCAGCACGGCGAGGAACAGCTGTGCAGAGAATACGCGGCAACAATTACTTTGAAAATGCGGCTGCTCATTAATCAATCTCGTATTCCCTGCTTTCCCCACCCACCGGCGCCTATGATTGGTTGCAGTCAGACACGCCCCCCACGCTGAGTGACAGCTGTCTCACTGCACCCAATCACAGCAGCCAGTGGGCGTGTCTATACTGTGCAGTAAAATAAATAAATAATTAAAAAGAACGGCGTGTGGTCCCCCCCCATTTTAATACCAGCCAGATAAAGCCATACGGCTGAAGGCTGGTATTCTCAGGATGGGGAGCCCCACGTTATGGGGAGCCCCCCAGCCTAACAATATCAGTCAGCAGCCGCCCAGAATTGCTGCATACATTATATGCGACAGTTCTGGGGCTCTACCCGGCTCTTCCCGATTTGCCCTGGTGCGTTGGCAAATCGGGGTAATAAGGAGTTATTGGCAGTACATAGCTGCCAATAAGTCCTAGATTAATCATGTCAGGCGTCTCCCGAGATACCTTCCATGATTAATCTGTAAATTACAGTAAATAAACACACACCCGAAAAAATCCTTTATTAGAAATAAAAAACACAAACATATACCCTGGTTCACCACTTTAATAAGCCCGAAAAAGCCCTCCATGTCCGGCGTACTCCAGGATGGTCCAGCGTCGCTTCGAGCTCTGCTGCATGGCGGTGACCGGAGCTGCAGAAAACACCGCCGCTCCTGTCAGCTCCACGCAGCTAATGAAGACAGCCGCGCGATCAGTTGAGCTGTCACTGAGGTTACTCGCGGCCAACGCTGAATATAGCTGATCGCGCTATTCCCTTCATTAGCTGTGTGGAGGTGACAGGAGCGGCGGTGTCTTCTGCAGCTCTGGTCACCTCCATGCAGCAAAGCTGGAAGCGACGCTGGACCATCCTGGAGTACGCCGGACATGGAGGGCTTTTTCGGGCTTATTAAAGTGGTGAACAAGGCAATTTGTTAGTGTTTTTTTTTCTAATAAAGGATTGTTCTGGTGTGTGTGTTTATTTACTGTAATTTACAGATTAATCATGGAAGGTATCTCGGGGAGACACCTGACATGATTAATCTAGGACTTATTGGCAGCTATGGGCTTCCAATAACTCCTTATTACCCCGATTTGCCAACGCACCAGGGCAAATTGGGAAGAGCCGGGTACAGTCCCAGATATGTCGCATATAATGTATGTGGTAATTCTGGGCGGCTGCTGACTGATATTGTTAGGCTGGGGGGCTCCCCATAACGTGGGGCTCCCCATCCTGAGAATACCAGCCTTCAGCCGTATGGCTTTATCTGGCTGGTATTAAAATTGGGGGGGACCGCACGCCATTTTTTTTAATTATTTATTTATTTTTTTATTTTACTGCACAGTATAGACATGCCCACCGGCTGCTGTGATTGGGTGCAGTGAGACAGCTGTCGCTCAGCGTGGGGGGCGTGTCTGACTGCAACCAATCATAGGCGTCTGTGGGTGGGGAAAGCAGGGAATACGAGATTATTTAATGAGCGGCCAGCATATTCAAAGTAATTGTTGCCGCGTATTCTCTGCACAGCTGTTCCTCGCCGCGCTGGTGATCGGGGAGCGGTATGAGCCGGGGGAAGAAAAAAACAGAGCGCCAATGTAAGTATGACTGAGAACAGCAGAAAAAAAGGTAAGTATACTGACTTTAATTTAAAAAAAAAAACAAAAAATAAGATCGCTAGTGTAAAAACGCACACGCACGAAACGTGCTGAACACGGAGATACTCCGTGTGCGGTACGTGCAGGCACGAACCCATAGACTAAAGCGGGTCCGTGCCTGCGTGCTGCCGGCCAAAAACAGACATGTTGTCCGTGTAGAAAAGTGCACACACGTACTTACCACACGGACACACGTTCCGTGTGATTTTACGTGTGTGTGCCATCTACCATAGAATAACATGGGTCTCCGTGTGTACGTGTCTCCGGTACGTGCAAATACGTACAAATTAAACGGATGTGTGTTGCGGGTCACACAGATACTGAGGTAAAAACTCACCAATACTGAACATGTGCACGAGGCCTTAGCTTATGTTCACACAGGGTGTTTTTCTTTATGCAGCAAAATCTGAGCAAAAGCTACAGCTTGTTATTAGCATGTATTTACATTAAACCAATGGAAAAAAACCTGCGAAACTGCCCTATGTGAACACAGCTTAACAAATACGGTTACAAAACCTCTAAAGCTATGTGCACACGTTGCGTTCTCTGCAGTGCAGAAAAGCACACACCCTCTGGCAGACTGGACAAATGTAAACACTGCGTTTTTAAAATAAAATGCATCCACAACGCATGCTTTTTTGGATGCGTTTTCCATGCATTTTACATGCGTTTTGGATGCATTTTTGTCAGTGAGTTGCCCTGGCAATTCAGCTCTGCTACATGCCAGGTCGGGCGATGAGAATGAACTCGGGTAAACTTCATACTTCATTGTCATACCGCGGCTCTGTCTGTGCCGTGTCCTGATTATCATCTTCCCCGCACACATCCTGACATTACCGCCTACATCCCGACATTACCGCCGACATCCCCGCACATATCCCGACATTACCGCCGACATCCCCGCATACATCCCGACATTACTGCCTACATTCCCGCACACATCCCGACATTACCGCCGACATCCCCGCACACATCCCAACATTACTGCCTACATCCCCGCACACATCCTGACATTACTGCCGACATTCCCGCACGCATCCCAACATTACTGCCTACATCCCTGCACACATCCCGACATTACTGCCGACATTCCCGCATACATCCAGACATTACTGCCGACATTCCCGCACACATCCCGACATTACTGCCGGCTGACAGCCGACACAGAGTCGCACGATGAGAATGAACTCGGGTGAACTTCACCCGACTTCATTGTCATCCCACTGCTCTGTCTGTGTGTGGCAGCCTGATTAGCGGTCACCCGTGAAGGACTCACCGGTGACCGCTAATCCCCTAAGTGACTGCAGTGAGCAGCGCGATTATAGCTGCCGTCACTCAGGTTACCCGCGGCTAGCTGGATTCCTCCACCCGAGACCGCAACTCGCCTGTGACTTCATCGCTGACAGCGCGGCTCACTTCAGTCACTTGGGCGACTTGCTGTCACAGTTGGAGGATCCAGTGGTGGCCGTGAGTAACGTCATCGCTGATCGCGCGGCTCACCTTAGATGCTGCATGGATCTGTCAGGAGCGGTAGTGTTCTACTGCCGCTCTTGTCAGCTTCATGTAGCAGAGCTGGATGCGTCGCGGGACCTCCGTGGATTACGTCGGACCTGGAGGGGTATTTGAGGATTTTAATAAAGTGGTGAAGGAGGGTGGTTTTTTTGTCTTTTATTCCAAATAAAGGATTTTTTGGATGTGTGTGTTTATTTTCTTTAACTTACAGGTTAATCATGGAAGGTATCTCGAGGAGACGCCTGCCATAATTAACCCCTTATTACCCCGATTGCCACCGCACCAGGGCAATTCGGGATGAGCTGGGAAAAGTCCCAGGATTGTCGCATATAATGGATGCGGCAATTCCGGGCGGCTGCTGGCTGATATAGTTAGGCTTAGGGGCTCCTCATAACGTGCCGCTCCCCATCCTGAGAATACGAGCCTTCAGCCGTGTGGCTTTATCTTGGCTGGTATCAAGATTGGGGGGGACCGCACGCCGTTTTTTTTTAATTATTTATTTATTTTACTGCACTATATAGACCCGCCCACCGGTGGCTGTGAATGGTTGCAGAGATACATCTGTCACTCAGCGTGGGGGCGTGTCTGACTGCAACCAATCATAGGCACCAGTGGGCGGGGGAAGCAGGGAATACAAGATTGAATAATAAGCGGCCGGCTTTTTCAAAAGCAGGAGAAGCCGGGGAGGGGTGTGACAGCCGTGCAGCGCCCCGCCGGTGTTCGGTCAGTGATCGGTGAGTATGAGAGAGTAGGGAGAGGGATAGACCGACAGAGAGAAAGACCGACCGACAGAGAGACCGACAGACAGACAGACAGACAGAGAGAGAGAGACCGACATTGCAACCAAAACACACAAAAGAAGTGACATGTTGCTTTTTAGAACGCAGCGTCTTGGCAGCAGCCAAAACGCTGCGTTCTAAAACGCAACGTGCGCATGGAATTTGCACAATCTTCATAGATTGTGCTGGGGACGCAGGACGCATGCAGTTACGCTGCAGTGCAATACACAGCGTAACTGCATGCAAATACGCAACGTGCGCACATAGCCTAATACTGAACATGTGCATGAAGCCTTGGAGCCATGTGCACACATTGAGTATTTGGTGAGTTCATTACCTCATTATTTGTAATGCATTGTCTGCACGTTCAGCATTTAGTGACTTTTCTACCTCCGTATTTAAAAACCCCCTCAACAAATACCGACTGTGTGCACACGGTCTTATTGTAGTAGTGAAAACATATATGGGGTATGGAATTGGTGTGGGCAGTTGTCCCCGGCCTGCACTCTGTGTGTGCCCCTCCATTATATCCACTACATACATCATGATACATGCAGAATATCCTGATGGAGGGGCACACAGTATGTGGAGTCAGACATTGGAAATATCCAAGATGGAGGGCGGGCCAGTGGGGCACAGTGTGCTGGGGTGTGTCACCCATGCAGTTTCAATCCTCTATTCCCAATCTATGCATACACAGTGGATGTATTGGGAATGGAGACTTGAAATTACATAGATCAGATGCCCCAGAACACTTTGATAGAAGACACCCTCGTCCCCCTCCTTTCACATAGTGTGCCGCCATTGCCCCCCCTTTCACATAGTGTGCTGCCATTGCCCCCCCTTTCACATAGTGTGCTGCCATTGCCCCCCCTTTCACATAGTGTGCTGCCGTTGCCTGCTGCTATTGAACAGGTCGTCAGGCACCTCCACAGAACAGGTCACCGGTCCGTCTCCATTCTTCTAGCTGCTGGACTCCAGCGTGGCCTGCAGCAACGCCATCTGCCGTCACCATTACAGAGGACGCTCCTCTTCAGCAGACAGGTGGCCGGGATTCCCTCAACCGCGCCGCACCCTGTATGTTGCTAGTACGTCCTGCCCAGGGCTGCCACCAGGAATTTTAGAGCCTCATACTGCCAACATTTTCGGGGCCCCTTCAGACTCCGCCTCCACCACAGCTCCGCCTCTACCCCCCAAAACTTCAGCAATAGAAAAAAAGTGTTTTCCAGCATCACGTCCAAGAAATAAGGTTAAAAAACAAATTTTATTCCATAAGGGTAAAACCAGCACTAGGCTGGATGGACGTCCACGAAGTATAAAACAATGTCTGATGCGTTTCACACCTAAAAGAGGTTCTTAGACTTAGACATATCCTGCTGGATTTGCACAAGTAAGTTATAGAATAAAATTGTTTTTTACCCTTATTTCTTGGACGTGATTCTGGAAACAACTTTTTCTATTGCCGGACTTTGCCTCTCTGAACATGGAGCTGCCCTCCTCGCACCGTTCCCCAGAGAAAGGACCCAGGTGATGCATTTACAGGGTGAGCTCAGATCCTCCTCTGCATACTTATCTCCAACCTTCCACAGTCCCTCCATCACTCTTGGAAAATCTCCAATTCTGCAAACAGTCCTCATCAATCAAAACATTAACCGCTAGTCGTCATTCTGACATCCCCAAAAAAAGCTGCATGCGCCGTTTTCCAGGACATCAAAATGACAAGCCCAAGACAGAATCGTCAGCCATGTGCGTATATCTAATATATAAAGCTCTGTGTGTGTGTGTGTGTGTGTGTGTGTGTGTGTGTGTGTGTGTGCTCGCATGCGTGCGTGTCCCTTAAAGGAATCTGCACCATCACATTTTACAATCACGATATTTTGCACAGACGCCCCATTTGACTCAGGGAATGTCATAGACTACGTTTTGAGGGAAAAAATTAACCCCATGCTTTACAGTTATTTGCCAAAAAACCTGCTTACATTAAAGTCAATGGAGCTGTGATTGGTTGCTATAGGCAACGAAAGACATTCTTAGTATAAGAAGCTTATGTGTGAGGTAGTGTGATTTCTGTGGAGAGACATATAGAGACTGTCAGAGAGACAAAGAGAGAGAGACACAGAGAAAGAGACAGCCAGCCAAGGAGAGAAAGAGACAGCCAGCCAGGGAGAGAAAGAGACAGCCAGCCAGGGAGAGAAAGAGACAGCCAGCCAGGGAGAGAAAGAGACAGCCAGCCAGGGAGAGAAAGAGACAGCCAGCCAGGGAGAGAAAGAGACAGCCAGCCAGGGAGAGAAAGAGACAGCCAGCCAGGGAGAGAAAGAGACAGCCAGCCAGGGAGAGAAAGAGACAGCCAGCCAAGGAGAGAAAGAGACAGCCAGCCAAGGAGAGAAAGAGACAGCCAGCCAAGGAGAGAAAGAGACAGCCAGCCAAGGAGAGAAAGAGACAGCCAGCCAAGGAGAGAAAGAGACAGCCAGCCAAGGAGAGAAAGAGACAGCCAGCCAAGGAGAGAAAGAGACAGCCAGCCAAGGAGAGAAAGAGACAGCCAGCCAAGGAGAGAAAGAGACAGCCAGCCAAGGAGAGAAAGAGACAGCCAGCCAAGGAGAGAAAGAGACAGCCAGCCAAGGAGAGAAAGAGACAGCCAGCCAAGGAGAGAAAGAGACAGCCAGCCAAGGAGAGAAAGAGACAGCCAGCCAAGGAGAGAAAGAGACAGCCAGCCAAGGAGAGAAAGAGACAGCCAGCCAAGGAGAGAAAGAGACAGCCAGCCAAGGAGAGAAAGAGACAGCCAGCCAAGGAGAGAAAGAGACAGCCAGCCAAGGAGAGAAAGAGACAGCCAGCCAAGGAGAGAAAGAGACAGCCAGCCAAGGAGAGAAAGAGACAGCCAGCCAAGGAGAGAAAGAGACAGCCAGCCAAGGAGAGAAAGAGACAGCCAGCCAAGGAGAGAAAGGGACAGCCAGCCAAGGAGAGAAAGTGACAGCACAGAACACTGGGGGTGGGGGGGGACAGATCACTGGGGAGACTGGGGGGAGGCACAGAACATTGGGGGCACAGATCACTGGGGAGACTGTGGGAGGACAGATCACTGGGGAGAAAGGGGCACAGAGCACTGGGGAGAAAGGGGGCACAGATCACTGGGGAGACTGGGGGGGGGCACAGATCACTGGGGAGACTGGGGGGGGGCACAGATCACTGGGGAGACTGGGGGGAGGCACAGAACACTGAAGGGGCAAAGATCACTGGGGAGACTGGGGGGGCACAGAACACTGGGGGGGCAAAGATCACTGGGGAGACTGGGGGGGCACAGAACACTGGGGGGGCACAGATCACTGGGGAGACTGGAGGGGCACAGAGCACTGGAGGTACAGAGCGCTGGGGGCACAGGCAGACCCGGATGAGCTTGGAGGTAGTTAGAGAACTGGGGGAGGCTGGGATCACTGAGCGCTGGAGGTGGCTGCGAGCACGTAGGGCTCTGCCGCCAGGCACAGAGTGGAGCAGCCGCCGCCGGGCACAGAGTGGAGCAGCCGCCTTCGCCGCTGGTCACAGAGAGCCGCCGGGCACAGGGAGCCGCCGGGCACATAGAGGAGCAGCCGCCGCCGGGCAGAGGTAGCCGCCGGGCACAGGGAACAGCCGCCGGGAACAGGGAACCGCCGCCGCAACCGCCGGGCACAGGGAGCCGCCGCCGCTGGGAACAGAGCGCTGCCGGCACACAAAGACCTGGGGGATGATTGGCAGTCAATCCTCTCCTTTTGATTTTAGCACTCCTTATGCCGACCCCACCTACAAAATACGTCCTCACGTAGGCAGTGCCAACGTGGGGACGTAGTCTTTCAGGTATAGGAAATGCAGCGTTCAGCATTGAATGCGCTGTGTGGGGTTTTAAAGGGCCAGCAGCCAGTAAGATGCGGCTACCGCCCCAGCACTGCAATCCCCGGGAATCAGCCCGGGGGCCGCAGAAAAAGTCGTCGCGGGCCGGAGGTTTCCCACCCCTGCATTATACACTTCACATGTACAGGGCATCCACCAGGGGGTGCACCATGTATTATACACTGCAAATGTACAGGGCAGCCACCAGGGGGTGCACCATGTATTATACTCTTCACATGTACAGGGCAGCCACCAGGGGGTGCACCATGTATTATATACTTCACATGTAAAGAGCATCAACCAGGGGGTGCACCGTGTATTATAGACTTCAAATGTACAGGGCATCCACCAGGGGGTGCACCATGTATTATACACTCCACATGTACAGGGCAGCCACCAGGGGGTGCACCGTGTACTATACACTTCACATGTACAGGGCAGCCACCAGAAGGTGCACCGTGTACTATACAATCCACATGTACAGGGCAGCCACCAGGGGGTCCACCGTGTATTATACACTTACCCTTCTGACTGCCCTGTACATGTGATGCACCATGTATTATGCACTTCACATGTACAGGGCATCCACCAGGGGGTTCACCGTGTATTATACACTTCACATGTACAGGGCAGTCACCAGGGGGTGCACCCAGGGGCGGATTAAGGGTAACCAGGGCCCCGGGCTGTTCAGGATCTGTGGGCCCCCCCATCTCTACGCACGGTTCATGTGACGGGTCCATCATCATACACCTGAAACAGATAATTTCTTAAAAATAGTCGCCAAACTATAACCTTAAAAACATCCACTAATCTAGTAAATATACCCTTCAGTTTATAAAAAAAAAACAAAAACAATAAGGCCAAGTATTGAACAGTCCAACTTTAAACAAGACTACTGCCCAAAGAAATAAATAAATAAAAAATAAAAAAAACCTGGAGCAAAAACATCGTGTGGGAACAAAGTTTAACAAATACTGAAGTAAAATACTCACTAAATACTCGTGTGCACGAGGCCTTACACATACTGAGGTAAAAACTCACCAATACTGAACATGTGCACGAGGCCTTACAAATACTGAGGTAAAAACTCACCAATATTAAACATGTGCACGAGGCCTTACAAATACTGAGGTAAAAACTCACCAATACTGAACATGTGCACGAGGCCTTACAGATACTGAGGTAAAAACTCACCAATACTCAACATGTGCACGAGGCCTTACAGATACTGAGGTAAAAACTCACCAATACTGAACATGTGCACGAGGCCTTACACATACTGAGGTAAAAACTCACCAATACTGAACATGTGCACGAGGCCTTAAAGATACTGAGGTAAAAACTCCCCAATACTGAACATGTGCACGAGGCCTTACACATACTGAGGTAAAAACTCACCAATACTGAACATGTGCACGAGGCCTTACAGATACTGAGGTAAAAACTCACCAATACTGAACATGTGCACGAGGCCTTACACATACTGAGGTAAAAACTCACCAATACTGAACATGTGCACGAGGCCTTACAAATACTGAGGTAAAAACTCACCAATACTGAACATGTGCACGAGGCCTTACACATACTGAGGTAAAAACTCACCAATACTGAACATGTGCACGAGGCCTTACAAATACTGAGGTAAAAACTCACCAATACTGAACATGTGCACGAGGCCTTACAGATACTGAGGTAAAAACTCACCAATACTGAACATCTTCTCACTGCTGGAGACACACAGGGAATCAGGAAGCTGAGGAGAAGACCGTGCAATCAGCACTTATCTCTCCTGCAGATAGCACTGGCATAATGGCCTAATGGCCAGTGCTATCTGCAGGAGAGATAAGTGCTGAATGCAGGGTATATAACCTATGCAGAGTTACATCTAGAGACTTCTATTAGCTTACCGATCAGTGGTCTCCTGCCTTTGGAGCTGCTGGGTCCTAGCTACCCAACAGGTTCAGCTCTGCTTTATCCTGGCTCCCCTATCAGTTAAAGGGAACCTGTCAGCAGAAATTTCGCAATAAAAATAAAAGATTCCCCTCTGCAGCTCCTGGGCTGCACTCTAGGAAGGTTTCTGTTGTTATTGTGCCCCCTTTAAAACCTAAAAAAAAATATAAAAAGGTAAGACTTTATAAAGTATGCAAATGTTTTTTTATGGTCACGGGGGTGGGCTGTCTGGCGCCCGTTATTCCCCCTCCTGCCGCTTTAAGCAGGCCCCCATTGCTCATTTCCATACATGAGGACGCCTTCCTCATGTAACTGTCCTCCCGAAGTTTTGCGCATGCCCAGTGGCACTCTCGCGGAACTGAGCACTGTGCAAAGTGTGAACGCTTTTGAGGTGATTGCGCAGGCGCGAGATTATGGGTGGCGCTGTGATTGTCATCAGCAGCGTCATCCAAGTACCCGCCCATAATCTCATGCCTGCTCTTCTCACTCTGCCTCCACTGTTATGCGCAATCGCTGGCCATATCATCCACGTTACCTACTACCGCGGGCACGAGATTATGGGCGGGTACTTGGATGACGCTGCTGATGACAATCACAGCGCCGCCCATAATCTTGCGCCTGCGGTAATAGGTGACGTGAGTTCATATGGCCAGTGCTTGCGCATAACAGTGGAGGCAGAGTGAGAAGCGCGGGCACGAGATTATGGGCGGGTACTTGGATGACGCTGCTGATGACAATCACAGCGCCGCCCATAATCTCGCGCCTGCGCAATCACCTCAAAAGAGTTCACACTTTGCACAGTGCTCAGTCCCGCGAGAGTGCCACTGGCAATGCGCGAGACTTCGGGAGGACAGTTACATGAGGAGGGCGTCCTCATGTATGTAAATGAGCAATGGG